>NW_015770569.1:0-762 GCF_001515625.1 Sinocyclocheilus rhinocerous
ACAAAATTTGAAAACTTTTAACTGAAACTTTAAGTGAAAGCAGAAAATATAAAAATGAAATCTAATATATTCTAGAAATATTAACAAAAACTAAAATAGTATATCAATTATACTAAAATAACACTGACACAAAGTTGACTTCTCATTTGGACAAGCTGTTTTTTTTATATAAAAGGTATAATGCATTTTAACACATGATAATGAATCATATAGCACATCCTCTTTGGTGCCGATGTTTTGTAATGAATTATTGTCTTTATTTAATGGAAATTACTCATTATATAAATTATTCATTATATAATTATTGTAGTGTTTTGCCACAATTTTTTAGCTTTTTTTGCAGTATGACACAAGTGAATTTTTAAGTACAGTTATGTAATGTAGTCTCTTGATTAATAGTAGTGAAATAACAAGAAAGATAATCAAAATGATAATTCAAATATGATTAAACTGAATATAGCACATCACCTTACAAGGCCCTGCTGTCAACTACCCAAGTACAGGTGCATTTGTGTTGCAGGACGTGTCATCCAGTGTGTGTGTGGGCAGATTTAGGGGTGGAGTCAGCTTCTGTCAATGTCTTCCTTAAGATCGCACTTGTTGATCCTTGTATCACTTTTACTCAAGCACAGTATAAATGTATGTTAGGGCTCTCAAACTTCACGCCTGCACTGCAGATCAGATGAGGCTTGACATTGTTGGGTCTTCAGACTGTTGATGTTCTTTTCTGTCTGGCTTTGAGCAGAAGACTGTTTTCAAAGA
>NW_015770570.1:0-762 GCF_001515625.1 Sinocyclocheilus rhinocerous
CCCCTCAGGGAACCATGGTTACATAAGTAACCCGAGACGTTCTCCTCTCTAATCATAACTAACTGATACTATATTAGTAATATAAAATATCAAAATACACAAATTTAATCTTTTTATTTAACATCAGGATGCTATTTATGTAAATTTGTAAGCACTCTCTTTGTTTTTTTTTTGCATTCACACTGTAGTGACACTGAATTCAGATCTCTATTAATCCAATTTAGTTGTGATCTGGTCTCACACTGATTGTACAATTGAACACGGTTCTTTAGCATTCAGTTCTCATTTTGGCCCTCTTCTAGAGGGCTGTGTTTGAAAGTTTGAAAACATCCCGAGTTTGGTTTGCTTTAAGGGGGTTTGAGTTCATTTGGTGTGTTCAGATCAGTGCTCAGACCAAGGAAATGAACCAAAAATGAAAAATAATGGTTTTAAAAGTCTCACTTTTCACTGTCAGAAGCGTCTTTGAATTTCTCCAGACTTCCCAGTGACTTATTGTGTCAGACAATCTTAAGGGGAGTAATTAACTGTTCCAAACAATCTCTCATCATCAGCAGTAAACAAATCTCCCATAGTAAAGATTGCTGTACCTTTTAATAAGCTGATACACTAATAATTGGAAGCACTCTGTACATGCCATGAGAGCTTATTCCTTCTTTTGAGGTTAATTAAATATGTTTGCTGCCATGAAAGAAAGAAAGAAAGACGAAACTCTGCCCCACAGACAGACACAGGTGAATTAGCAATAGCATCACACTGGAACAA
>NW_015770571.1:0-762 GCF_001515625.1 Sinocyclocheilus rhinocerous
AGAGATTAAAGGGCGAGTCAAGAGCATCATTCCTGCGCTGCTTCTGTGCAGACACTTTGCATACCATAACAGACACAATTTTATTATGAGCAGCCCGAGGAAATATCATTTTATTTTATTATATATGTGGAATATATAATATATTTAAGCATAAGGTACTAGAAGTCGTGCTATATTGTGAATATATTTACAGGCTACTGTTTGGCACGAGTACAGTGGAATTTCTGTAATCATTCTATATAAGTTTTTACTTTAGAATATTAGTTGCAAATATTCATGCAAATACTATTTTATTAAGAAAATTCATTTGGTGTCTTCCCTTTCGGTAGCAGGTACAGTCCCTAGTGAGCAGTGCCATTCAGTAAAATAATGATCTGGTTTTCTGGATAGGTTTTATCGTTTATTCTATGAGACAAATGAACAGATGAAAAAGAAAATATTTAATTTCTCTGTTTTTAATTAATTATTTTTTTATTATTATTAAAGAACACTTTTTAAAGAGGATTCATCTACATATATGAGCATCGGAATATGCAAAATAAAATTGCACTTATTTTATGGCATTGTCATTAGATGCTGTATTTTGCTCTGTTAGTTTTTTTTTTTTTACTCTTTTGATGTTCTCATATTTTATCAAAGCCACAAAACAAACTGGACCAGCTTGCTAAAACAGTGATTGTAGGAGTTTAGTTGCTGGTATTGTAGAAAGGGAAACAGAGAATAGAATGGCCTACTTCTGTAGCAAATGGGACAGGGCCCTGC
>NW_015770572.1:0-762 GCF_001515625.1 Sinocyclocheilus rhinocerous
GGTTGCTATTTTGTTTGGAGGATGCGCAGATGTTGCTTTTGTTTAAAGCGACTGTAATTAAGGATGAGCGACAGAAGTCTGAAAAGCGTGACCTATTTTTCTTTTGATCAGCTGTCAGAGGAGCAGGAGGTGCAGGGGGCCCAGTGTCCTCCACAAGCCTCTCCCCGGTCTTTCAGCTGCCACAAATTGAGGAAAAGTGTCTGTATACCTGCCGAGATTCAGTGTCGGACACACACGAGTTTGATTCGTGCTCTGATGTTCGTGCTCGATATTTGAAAGAGAGAGAGAAACAGAGAGAGATAGTTCCAACGTGGACTTTGTTTTCTTTCTAAATGCATATAATAGTCTAAACCTCAAGCTCACTTTACCAGCTTTAAACTCAAACGCAAAACAACAAACGTCCAGTCTGATAAAAGAACGGTTTTTATGATACTAGTTCCATTTAGAAGAGTTTGTGTTTTTATTATATATTATTTAATAGTACTTTTTTAATTACGCTTTTATAGAACCTAAAAACACTTCTTTTTTTTTTTTACATCTAGACAAAAATCACCAGAGCGCATGAAGACAGAAAATATGCCTATTACATGTTCTGTAAAATGTTTTCTAAGAAAGAAAAAGAAAAAGAGAGAAAAAAGCCAAAATTGCCAAAACTTTCTGAGCCACTTTAATTTGATTAATAGAGTAAATCTGATTCATGAAATTGGAAAATGGAGTAGAAATTATTATTTAAAAAAAAAATGTTTTTTCATAGTTAAATGG
>NW_015770573.1:0-762 GCF_001515625.1 Sinocyclocheilus rhinocerous
ATTTAAAATATTGTATCAATGCATTCTATGGCACCTTTAAATCAATATATCCCTTCTGAATAGGGAATGGAGTAATGTGGGCGATGTACTATGTATTGTTTGTAACATTGTCCTTTTGTGCATGTTATGGAAGATGCATTGTTATTATTGAATGGACAGTGAGACCAAAGATTTTCAGCTAAGGCTGGGCAGTAAAGTTTAAATAAACTTAATTAAATGTTTGTTCTTGTGTTTTGACATGCTCTTACTAGGGAAAAAAAGTATTCATTGGAAACCTGTTTGTCTTTCTTATGAATACATACTTTAGATTTCACGGTCTACGAAAGAGAATGCACAAATATCCACTTCCTCATTTCTCTCCATATAAATATAAGAGCAACCCTCAGTTTGTCAACATCAGAGCAGAAGACAGTTTTTTGACTGTATCCGTTGTGTGCAACCTGTCTGAAGCATGTGTAAAGTTGACCGAGATGTTCTTCTGGAGGCAATCTCTGTTCTCACAGGAATTACTCTGAAGCCTTACACTGGATCAAAGAAATCACAGAATCCTGAACTCGATATATACAGTCTTATCACTGCTGTCCTATTAGGCCAAGATAAATTATTAAATGCTGGAGATGATTTACTGAGCGCTTTTCAGCACATGAGTTTACGCAAAGAGATGTTTGTGAACATGGATGAATTCTTCGAGCCACGCTTTGATTGTGATTTCAGATGTTTAAGTGACAAGTCAGTATGCATGCGGGGTGGTGAGAAATACAA
>NW_015770574.1:0-762 GCF_001515625.1 Sinocyclocheilus rhinocerous
AGCTTAGTTTTTAACAACAGATGGCGCTCTAGGCTAGTTTTTAACCGCACACTTAAATGCTCATAAAGAAGGGCACTTGTGCATTCGGCTGAGTAATGTAAGTTAATAAATGTACTTGCACCTCGGCTTTTATGCTTTTATGACGTAAGATTAATGTATACATAGCCCCCTGTGAACATCCTTGTAATTCGCTTCAACCTTTTTAAAGTTTATGAATGATTATTTTAGGTTCATGTGGTGTGTGTGTAAGGAACTGAAAGCAAGCAAAGTATGGCTGTTTCTAAAACACACAGTGCCATCTGCTGTTAAAAACTAAGCACAGAATCGATTCCAGAGAGAATTGTGATGCATTCGGAAAATCGCCGAATCGATCCACAAATCGATTTATCTTCGCACCCCTAGTATGTACTAAGTAAGCCATTCATAGGTTGGTGTCATGACAAGCGTTTTTTTTTTCTCCAGCGGCCCTTAGAAAAGAGATATAATTTTAGCTGTAGGGTTAATATCCTGCTGGTGTGGATGTGGTAAAAGGTCACTGGAGTGGCTTGCGCATAGGGAGTGGGTTGCGTATAGGGAGCAGTAAGATGATTCTCCGCTCAAGGACACAGACAGAAACATCTCCATTTATTTTCATGTCAAGAGCCTCTGAGTGTTGTCTGCTCTGAAAAACACAGAGATGCTGTATTCTGCATGCTGAGCATCTGCAAAGCAAACCGGCTCTCTGGAGAGCAGGGTCTGTCATCGTCCTCCAAGTTTGAGGAG
>NW_015770575.1:0-762 GCF_001515625.1 Sinocyclocheilus rhinocerous
CCCTCCGGAGATCGGGTAATTGCGAGGGGTTGGACCCGGTTCGGTGTCACACAGGTGGCGTGAAACGCAGCCGCTCAGCTCACCTGAAATATTCACGTTCTTCCAGCAGCTCGGCTTTGATCTCCCCTTGCAATCAACAGGGGAGCAGCGGGAGGAAGAGAAACAGCGCAAACAACAGGAAAAAGGAGCACACCTGAGAAACAAACAGATTGACATTTCTTAAGAGAGAATAAACAATGGCAGCTTATCCGTGTTATCCGCTGCTTGCCATTTTTCACCCCCACCTCCGTCGATTTCTTTTGGAAAGTGGGCCAGCGTTGCTCTTTTTGTGTGCGTGTCGTTGAGACTTTGTGGAGGTAAACTCCTGCTCCGACTGATTTGGTGCCGTTTGTTATGGATTGTCAAGTCACTGGCCCCCATTTATATCTCTCTTTTTAACACCGTTATATTTACTCTCCAATAAATTTTACTGAGACACTTCCCACTTTTTTTTTTTTTTTTAGCCACACCGTGTTTTTTCATCAGTCTTGCGTTCTTGACTCTTGCTTAATAAACCACGGCGTGTCAGAATAAACAAACAAATAGCAGAAAACATCACTTATTCTGTGAAATCTGCACGGGTTCATCCAGGCCAGTGTTTTTTTTTTATTTTATTTTTTTATTTCATGCCAGTAAATGCACGACCGCAAAGTCGGCGGTTGTGTGAGATAATGGCTGGTCTGATTGTAACCACAGAGTGGAGTGTGAAAAGAACAATGAGCC
>NW_015770576.1:0-762 GCF_001515625.1 Sinocyclocheilus rhinocerous
CCTGATTGCCTTGGGGCATAATTGCACACCCCTGCTGAACTTCCTCTGAAATGATAGCCAAAGCGGAAAGAAAGAGGCACAAAAGATACGGCCAGAAGGTTCGTCTTTGCAATTTGCAGTTTATACACACTCACGTCTCACGGCAGATGCTGAATTATTTCTCAGAAGCCCTGTAGCAAGAACATGTGCACACATAGCGAATGGGTGGGGAAAAAGTCACACGGCATGGCAGTTGTTTGCACCTGGTTCGCTTCAGTGTTACCATCGAATGTTTGAAATTAGAAATGAAGTCAAAGCTGCAGGGAGAGAAAGTGCTTCAAAGGGTCTGATGTCAGTAATGTAGTTTCTCTCCTAGTGGGGGGCCGCGCACGTCAGCACGTTTTCATACTTAAAAGCATAACTGCAGGCAAACCTACCACAGGGACACAAAAACCTTCCTTTCTGTGATTTTTAGCCATCTTAGAATAGAAATAAAGGGCGAGGGGATGAAAACAAAAGGTGAGTTCTTTGTTGGTAGCCTTAAAGAGTCTGATAGACACTTATACTCAGATTTCCGGTTAGGAATCACCACCTGAAATCTGCAGATGTGTCTCGGACAAGCTTGAAAATCAACATAGTCGCACACATGAGGAAACAGACTCCACCACTGGGCCCCGCTTCAAAAGATCTACTTCCTCTTACACGCGATGCTTTTCATCCCCAGTTTACAGCAGGTCTTTAAAATAAATCCTCCTTTCTCTTAGTTCCCGACCCCAGTGATTC
>NW_015770577.1:0-762 GCF_001515625.1 Sinocyclocheilus rhinocerous
CCGTCTTCCCTGTTTGCCACCGATGGCATCAGTTGATTCTTGACCACCTCCTTTGGCCGTTACTGATTTTTCTGCCATCTTCTTGCTCTCCTGGGCCAAAGAGTGCAACATGGGTGTCTTGAGTGGACAGATCTTGTAATCCTGCTTGCTGATCCACGGATTGTCCTGGTGGTAAGTGGACACAGAGTTCTTCTGCTCCATCTGGTGATTTGGTACATGCCTGGAAGGCTGTGGCTTAACTCCATCTTTCTTCTTTGGAATCTCTCTTTCACCGGAGCTGGACTTTGAAATCAGATGATTTGGTACTGGGGACGTAGCTTGAGATGAAGGAGCAGTGATGGCCTGTTTGCTGTAACCGTTGGAGCTCTTGTTCTCAGGTACACTGAGGTACGGCTGGGGATACTTTGTCTTCACAACCTTTTGAGAACCAACAAAGCTTCTGTCTGTGGCACCTCGAGTGGTTCCCGTTTCAGACCTCCGTTCATCTTCCATCCAACCCTGTGTAGGTGATTCCAGGGATGGCTGCTGGGCAGTGATGCAGTAGTAACGGAAATGAGCCTGGCCCTCATGATTGGGGTCAAATGCCATGGAGGTTCTGGTTTGGTTTCGACTGCCAGTGTTGGTGGGCAAATCTTGAAGGCTTCGGTAGTTGCTCCCAATGCTCTGGGTCTTTGGTGAACATGTAGCATTGGGGTACACAGAAAAGGTACTATCATTGCTGTGCTGTCTCTGATGCTGAAGTTCATATGCAAACGGGTTCTG
>NW_015770578.1:0-762 GCF_001515625.1 Sinocyclocheilus rhinocerous
TCTGGTTCCAGAGCTTTACTGGCTAAACTTCAGGAGCAGGTCAAAGCCAGAGAACAGCAGAGCGTCTCAGACAGAGCTGATGAGGATGAGGACCACCAGCAGGGTGATAAAGAACAGAAGAAAAGAAAGCATGAAGAACTAGAGACTGAGGGAGTGCAGCGTAAAACGAAGAAGAGTGAAAAATGTGAGAAAAACAGATCTTGCAGATAAAGCTGCCAGTTCAGCTAAAAATAAGAAAAAACACAAAACTTTGTCCACTGAAACTGAGAGTGCAAATACAGGTAATGCTGCCTTACTATGTTTGGTTAATTTTAAATTAATCTAGACAAGCTTGTTGATTTTGGTGGGCTTGAAATATTTTGGCACATTTGACCATAAATAGGATACAAGTTTGTATCCTATGGGTAGTAGCCTATAGTTATTAAATCTATATACATACTTTTTTTATGTTGGAATTTTTATGTTGGAATAATTCTGGTAACAAACAGGGTTGAAAGCATGAGCTTGATAAATGCAGCAAAGACTAAAACTATGTAAAAAACTGAGAAAGTGAAATAATATTATATTTGTCTTGTATGGTTTTGCTGCCAAAAATAAAAAATAAAAAAAGTTATAACTTCTTGGTTATTTCAAATTACATAGGGTTCAAATACTACCCATAATAAAAGGCATAAATCCCATGTCCTTTGGAGAGAGAATGATTAGATAAACTATTAGCTAGCATAAAATTTACATAAAAAAGTTAAACTGTGTGTCACGGTC
>NW_015770579.1:0-762 GCF_001515625.1 Sinocyclocheilus rhinocerous
ACGTGTAAAAAAAAAAAAAAAAACCCCGGATCAAATCATGTGACTCGTTGTGAATGTGTCACTGTTGCAGAAAAAGGTTGCAAAATGTTTATTTTCCCAACTGAATGAAGTTAATGCAATCTTAAGAGAGCCTCACGTAGGATCTTTCTGCTCCTTGATTCTCTTCTCTTGGATTATTTGAGCCAGATGCTCATCCAAACCATTCTCCTTCAAAGATAAAGCTGCTCGCAATACCTGATCGAACACAAACACACTTCAGAGTGCAGTAGAGAATGAGGTTGATCCATCAGATCAATTGGTCTGGAGTGAAGAATCTGGTCAATGTTAATGTTTAGCTCAGATAAGAAAGTACTGAAGCAGCCAGAAATCATCGTCACGCTTACCTTGCTTTTAGAGGACTTCAGGGAATACTCTACAAGACAAGCAACCATGAGAGGTTTGCAAAAGTGATGCACGACAATTCAAATGCTGTCTTGAACAATTCAGCCAAAACAAAAAAAAACTGACCACAAATGGGTTAAATGATTCTTTAACTGTTCTCGCATAGGTTCATATATTTATAGATGTAGTCTACGTATGATCCTCACCTATCTGTGCTGTCCTCAGCGCTCCAGCTTTGCAGCGGGCACAAATACGCTGCAGCTCGCATCTTCCTGTGACCAGCCGGAGGAACCATTTCAACCAGAAGCGCAGACATGAGGAATAGAAACACTGCCAGATATACCCCAGCATCCTCTGAAACACAAACAGCATCAGTTAGTT
>NW_015770580.1:0-762 GCF_001515625.1 Sinocyclocheilus rhinocerous
CATCTGAGGTAAAACTCCTCGATCTGCTGAACCTTCTTGTCTCAGGCTATTTGTGCGGTTTGAGTCGAGATGTGTGTCAGTATGTGTGTGTTTTGCTGTTGTTCTGTAAGTGTGCGCGTGTGTTTCTGTCTGATGAGCCGGAACACAGTGTGAGGGCTTGGGCTGTGTCTCAAAACCTAGTGAGCTGACTATATAGATTGCATTTTGGGGGGCATCATAGGCCCGTTTTGAGTCAAAACGCTTGTGTACAAAAATGCTGTTGGAATGCAAATACTATACAGTATGCTCATTATTGTTTGAGACACAGCTATGAGGCTATTAGTCGTGTAGTTGATGCATTTGGGCTAATAAGCTCTTGATGAAGGGGAAATGTCCCTATAAAGACTGTCTGTCAGTCTTATCTCGTATATGTAGATTGAAACACAGGCCGGGAGTGATAACTGCATTTATAACAGTGATAGCTAGTGTTGAATGACTTTCTAGTGAGCAGTCGACTTGGACTTAATTAAATGACGAAAAGAACTGCTCGCCACATTAATTCCTATTGTGAGTCACGGATATTGATAAAGCAGCTGGTTTAAGGCTGAAGGGTGGGTTCAGATGCATGCTCTCTTGAGCTCTACACGAGACATTTCCCAAAGGAGGTTAAGAATAGTTTCAGTAAAGGCCAAAATAAAATTCATAATGCTGTATGAATACAAATATGTGCAGTTTTACACATTGGCATGTTGCTTCCTGTGAACCGGGAGCAAAAATAAACAG
>NW_015770581.1:0-762 GCF_001515625.1 Sinocyclocheilus rhinocerous
TAAAAAAAAGATTTCATAATACTATTTTTTTAATTTGTATAAGGTTGGACACAAGTCTGGTAACAATTCAAAGCACTTTAGGGTTTGTGAGGAGGGCTATAAGTAGGAAGTGAGACTGTACCATCTGAAGTCTTGCCGTTGGAGGCTGGTATGCCAAGTTTTTCTCGCAGCGCCTCCAGACCACCCTTGATATGTTCTCGAGCTTTAGCTATATCCGTTATGGCTGCTGCAGACTCTAGAAGGTCACTCAGTGAGGACAGGATCTGTGCCAACTCATCATCACTAAGGCACTAAAAAGGAACCAACTTAGTCATGTACTGTAACCTCTTATGTTGTTGCAAGTCATTCAGAGTCAGAATTCATTGAATGTTTAGCTGTGTTTCAAATGAAGCTACCCCTCATTTTAACTTCCAAGTAATCTGACATAATTACAATAAATTTCGCCATTTGCAAGCAAAACTATTATAACAAGCTCAACCCCGTCATTACTCCCACTCAATCCATCTATTTATTCCCCACTAGCCACCCATCAGCCCACATATGAGTCATTTTGGTCACACATCCAGTTCTCACCCCCCTCCCACCAATCAGATCACACACTTCCTGACACCCACAAAGTGATACACCCACACATACTCAGTCACAGTCTGACGCACATACACACTGTATCAAGTTTTTTGGAGCACATTAAAGCAGGAAACATCATCTCATGTGCTGTGGAACAGTGTGGTGTACCTGTAGAGCACCGCTGATGGTCTGTAG
>NW_015770582.1:0-762 GCF_001515625.1 Sinocyclocheilus rhinocerous
CGGTTTTTGCTGTGAAATGTCACGCAATTGATATGTATGACAAAGTGAGCGTTCCAGACGGTGTGCCTTGCCATCAGAGCAGACCGCTGGCTTGTTTTTCTCCTTCATCTGTTGCTGCATGATTATCACTGCATTTTGATAATGTGCGAGCATGATACTGAGTGACAGCTCTGGCTCCTCATCCACGACCGGATCAAAACTGACAGCTAGCTTCTGTGGGATGGTCCCTTCCTCCTTCATGTATCTGAGGACACACAGCCTGGGAAAAATGAAGGAAGGGTGACACTGAAAAAAGAGTTTGCGTTTAATTATACCACCGGCTTCAATAGACTGTAAACTGGAATTGATGTGTTGAATTTAATCTTCGCCAAAGTGTTTGTGGCTCACTGTGGTGTTTAATAAACGTGACTTTTCATGTTAGCGCCTTTCAGATTTCTTCCAAAAATGACATTTGAAAGATCTAAATTAATTATGGTGTTTATGAATTGACCAGAAATCTCAGAGGGAATAAAAAACACAATTTTGTGCAGAAATGTCATGTTCAAGTAAAACGGAAAAAAACATATATATATATATATGAACACTTTTTTTAGGCTGTTCATTTGCATGTTTATTCAGAGGCCGTCTTACATGTTCCTCAGACTCAAAGTACAGTTTGTTACCTCACAGCTACGATCACACATCTTTCAATGTGAAATCTCTCTCACTTGATTCATAATGCCAGATTTTTCCTGTTATTCTTTTCGGTCAGTCGATCAACAC
>NW_015770583.1:0-762 GCF_001515625.1 Sinocyclocheilus rhinocerous
AACATTTTTTTTTTTTTTGGAAACCATGATCCATTTTCAGGATTCTTTGATCAACAGACAGTTTAAAAGAACAGTATTTGTTTGAAATTGAAATCTTTTGTATCATTATAAATGTCTTTACGCTCACTTTTGGTCAATTTAATGTATCCTTGCTGAATGCTAGTACCAGACCAGAAACTGTTTGCTTACCAACATTCTTCAAAATATCTTCTTTTGTTTTCAGCAGAAGAAAGAATCTCATACAGGTTTGCAAGAAGTAAATGATGACAGATTTTTTATTTTTGGGTGAACTATCCCTTATTATATAATATGATCTACACAACGTCATATGAACATCCAGTTTGAATACTTTTTTTTAAAACAGTCAGTACATCACATAAATCTGCATTGAAGGAGAGACCTAAATGACATCTAAAGGGATCAGAATCTCACTGAGACTCGGGGTGGGCTCTTTTTACTTTGGCCTGCAAGCAATCACCTAAGAAATGCCCTAGCAGCCACACAACAACACCCTCAACCCCATAGCATCATGGAAACATTTGCACTGCAATCGGCACTTTTTTTTCAGAAAACATAAAATATAGCATTTAAACAATTTATCTTAAATTTATTTGTGTTACCTGTCCAAATGGTCAAAACCAGACAGACCCTGTATGAGAGAAAGGCCACATTAAAACCTGACAAACATGTGAGAGCAAACAAACTGATAGAGGAGTACATCAAAAAGCTGGCTAGAGAGAGGTCATGGGGGTTAGATAGGGG
>NW_015770584.1:0-762 GCF_001515625.1 Sinocyclocheilus rhinocerous
TATATATTTTTTTTTTTTACATTTAACAGTTTGATCTCTTGAGGGTTTCGCAATATAAATAGATTGTAATTTTTCAGGATGGGAGGTGAGGATGCAGAGATCCGGTTTTGTGAGCACAAGAGGCTGAACATGCCCACTTTGCGAATGACCTGGGAGGCCAAGGTCCAGCTGAAAGAGATCCTTGTCAACGTCGGCTTCCCTGAAGGTTAAGCCGTGCTTCTAAATGCACTTCCATGTAGTTCTACAGTTTATTTCAGTCCTCAGATGTTATTTGAAGATTTTAAAGTAATTTTTTGTCTTTTCCCTTTCTTGTAGAGTGCCTCCTGAATCAGATGTTTAACACTGTGGGACCAGACAATAACTTGGATGTGGTGATCTCTCTGCTGACGTTTGGCTCTTACCCCAATGTGTGTTACCACAAAGAGAAAAGGAAGATCCTGACCACAGAGGGGCGAAATGCTCTCATTCACAAGTCCTCAGTCAACTGTCCTTTCAGCAACCATGATATGGTGTATCCATCTCCCTTTTTCGTCTTTGGGGAAAAGGTTGGTTTGAAAGTAGCTTTAAACTGCTATTTTCGCAGTTTATACTTTTAGACTTAAAGACTTAAGTTACATCACAGCCACAAACCATGATTTTTTACTTAGTTGCACATAATATTGGACATTCTTATTCTAATATTAGAATCCAATCAAATGTTAGAATCCAGTCCGATCCAATATATCTAGTTCATTTAAAATATTTAATTGGAATGTGTAGTGC
>NW_015770585.1:0-762 GCF_001515625.1 Sinocyclocheilus rhinocerous
CTGTTGAATTATCACTGTGCTAGCCAGTCATTTAATTATTAAATCACTAATCTAACTGAAGACTTTACATTAAAGGACACCTACAAACATAGGGCTACCTATATTCCAAGGTGATGAACATGGTTTATTTTCTGGTGTCAAAATTATATGAATTATATTGTTTTCTCTCTTTCTCAGGTCAATGAAAATATCCCTTGTGTAAGGAAATGGGAAATGGAACATATTTTTTCTTCATGTTGTTTGAAAATCTTGGGTGCATAAAATATGCTTTTTTCAGTTTGGGGTTTATTTTTTACTGTGTTGTCATATACTTGAATGTTCTTATTATGCTTGCTGTATTTCTGGAAAGGACATTGCACCAACCCATGTACATTTTGATTTCATGTTTATCCATCAACTCTGTATATGGTACAGCTGGCTTTTTCCCAAGGTTACTGACAGACCTGCTGTATGATACACACAGAATCTCCTTTGAAGCTTGCCTCATACAGAGTGTTGTCATTTACTCATATGCAGCTTGTGAGCTTACAATCTTAATGCTAATGGCATTTGATAGGCTTGTTGCAATTAGTAAACCTTTGCATTACAACAACATAATTACCAAATGCTTTCTAACTCTTTTAATAGTTATAGCATGGCTTTATCCAATTATTTGTGTTGGTTTTGCTGGTATTTTGACTGCCAGGCTGAAAATGTGTGGTAACAAATTGTTTAAGGTATACTGCCACAACTATGAAATTGTCAAACTATCTTGTGTGAACC
>NW_015770586.1:0-762 GCF_001515625.1 Sinocyclocheilus rhinocerous
AAGTCACCTACATCTTGAATGACTTGAGGGCGAGTAAACTGTCAGTAAAATTTCATTTTTGGATAAACTATACCTATAATTGTCCAAATACTTTTTAGGGTCACTAAACATCTCCCTAAGGTGGAACTGAACTCACTTGTGTTCTGGGGGTATGTGGGACCCCCGTTCAGATGGGGTTGAGGCACAGAGAACTGGGAGGAGCTGGCAGGGGCGCGCCGGTAAGTTCCGGTGGCTGACACCATCGAGGCGGAGGAAGAAGTGGAGGAGGAATTGTGTCTGGAGATCTGCCGGGAGATTGTTCCAAACTGAGACATCGGGATCGGACCCAAACCTGGACCTGTAGAGAGGACAGAAGAAAAGGACAGTCACAGAAGATAAGCCCAAAAAATATATTTTTTTCCATATTGATTTCACTTAAATGTTATCATCTTGATATGATATTGGTCATTGCCCAGCCCTAATGGCCACTGTGAAAAATGTGAGTGGTCACCTGGTGCCATACTGGGAGGGGAGGGTGTCGGCACAGCCAGAGGGATTCCCATACTATTACTGCTGTTCTCTCGACCGCCACTGCCCCCACTACTGCCACTGAGACAAGGAGAGACAATCAGGTTACAAAGAGCTATTAAAGCAACAAGCATGATTGCCATAAAAGTGGCATCCTTTAAAAGTCATTTATGACACTATCAAAACCTTTTACAACTTGAATCTGGAGAATAAATGTGATAAATAAAAGGTTAAGAAACCGTTTACTGTTATTTC
>NW_015770587.1:0-762 GCF_001515625.1 Sinocyclocheilus rhinocerous
TCTGGTTTATGCACAGATTGATTTACAGGACAAAAAGAAAACCAAAGGCAAAGGTAAACACACAGCAAACTGCATCTAAACACAATGATTCATCACATTTAACTCTGATATAATAATTTTATAATATCAAATCGTTTACAATTTTAAAAAGAACTGAAAGAGCAAAGTCATACAACTTAATTTCAATAATGTAATACAAAAATCACATCTGTCTGTTTTTACTGAAATTGAGACTGAGCATTTCAACCTTAAATCAGAGATGATAAAACAGGCCAGACTATAAAAAGTCAGATAACCAAACTGTTGTTTTTCATGATAGGGGCTGGACTTCGTGATTTTCTCATTGAAATGAAATCTAAGGACAAACAAAGAGGTAAATAAAGAGATGATCTGAATTGTCGTCATATGTAAAATAATCAAAATATTTTAAAAGAACCTGCTGATAAAACAAAAAATAAGGTTCTTAATCACAATTCTGTTTGCTGGAAATATTAACACTTTTTAATCAATATAGGCTACTCTTCTGTGGTTTCTTTGTGGTTTGAGCCATCGCTCCTTCCTCATATGATCAGTTATTAGGGGATGAAAGTAACACTTTTTGTTTGAGCATCAGTAACTCAGTGGTTGTTTGTGCTAGATCGCTCAAATTTTGATATATGGTAGCCACATTTGTCTACTATAAATAAAACTCACTTGGACGTGTTCTGCATAATCACCGATTATGTGAGTTAATGTCAAATACAAAGAGTTCCGTTGTTACAA
>NW_015770588.1:0-762 GCF_001515625.1 Sinocyclocheilus rhinocerous
TTGCTGAGGGTGGGGTGACTCCACGTGGTGCATCTCCATCTTGACAGTCTTCTCTGGGGTTTCTGCAAGCTGCAATTTCCTGTTCTTCTTCTCAGATGCAGCCTTTTTGGCCTCCAGCCGACGCTGCCGGCAGGATTTAGCAGGTTCTGGAAGTTTTCTAACCTGTCGACGGAAGTTAGTGAGCACCTGGATGGCTCCTGTATGCATTTTGAGACGCTGGTTCTCCTCACTTCCAAATTCATCGGCTGAAGAAATCTTGTAGAGCGGAAGCACATGCAGCTGCTCATCTTCTGGGATTGTGCCCACTCTGCGATTGTCCTCTTTCGTAAGAGTGCACACCTGGAAGTAACAAAATTAGGAATTGTAAGGCTAAAGTAAATAGCAATTAATTCCATATATCGGATACATCTCCTACTGCCTATTGTACATTAACACAATTCTAATTTCGACCAGTGTATCCTTTTAATTTATAAGTACAGGAACAATTTGCAATGTATGGTAAATTAGAACAAGTTACAACACATAGTAGTCCCCAGGCAGTGACCACAGTACAGCCCTGGAGAGCATTCACTTAAAAATAAGTATGATGCAAAAGCCTAACCTACATAAAAATACATACGTACATACATACATAAATAAAATGGGTATTATAAAAAATATACTGTGTATAATCACACATTATTTACACAGATACATATATTCATAAATGATAATTAATAACATACCACAGTGCAGCCATTGTGGAGGTTATGCTGGTCTTTG
>NW_015770589.1:0-762 GCF_001515625.1 Sinocyclocheilus rhinocerous
TTTTTTTTTTTTTTTGTGGAAACCATGATATGTTTTTTTCAGGAATAAAAAGTTCAAATTAATAGCATTTATTTAAAATATACATATTTTATAGCATTATGAATGCACTTTTGATCAATTTAATGGATCCTTGAATACAATTATTATTATTATTATTATCTCAGCACAAATATTTGACTAAGAGTGTTTATTGGTTTCCACAAAAATAACAGCATCATTCATTGATTTTTTTCAACATTGATAATAAGAAATGTGTTTTGAGCAGCATTAGAATATATTAGAATGATTTTTGAAAGATCGTGGGACACTGAAGACTGGAGTAATGGCTTTTTAACTTTGGAAAACATTTGGAAAAACAAAATCTTAATTATTCCAAATTTTGACCAGTAGTGTATGATACAAAGTTGTGTATACTTCCTCCAATTTCGTAACATAATTCAAATACTTCGAATATTACCCAAATTATACTTTCCCCCCGTTCAGTTCATGAATAATGGAACCTGATCAGTGTGAAGAAAAAAGCAATATGATTTTTTTTTTATTAGCTGTGGTTTTCAATTTGACCAGTGTTAACTATGACACTTCTCCTTCAGCAGCACATGACATGAAAGGCCAAGAAATAATCTTAATGACCTGAACGTTGAGTCACCTTTATTAAAATTTATACAGTAAGAATGACAGGATAAAGATAGTTATATAAATGTTAACTGGGGCAAGAGTTGGTGACCTTTAAAGTGGTGAATAATTATTCATTTTAAAGCC
>NW_015770590.1:0-762 GCF_001515625.1 Sinocyclocheilus rhinocerous
AAACAGCCAATATGCTAGTAATATGCATGCTAATAAACAAGTTAAGTGAAAATTGGTCCCTAAACTGAAGTGTTACCAATTATTCTTTTCTATCCTTCTGAAACGCCAGCATTTGAAATTGGGAGAACTGTGACATCACAATTTCCCCTTGACACGACCCTTAACCTGTGTCATCGTCGCATGTAATCAAGGAGGAGTGTTCTGAACAACTCATGTCTGTCCATCAGTCACAATACGGCTGTTAGATGAAGAAAGATACTTTTTGGTGCAAAACACTTTGAAAACTTTATAAAATAAACTCGAGAAACATAATATAAGACTTTGAATCTACATAATATGCAAGGACTCAAGTACAAGGCTTTCTTTGTCATAAAGTGGTTTACTACAGTTTATGCATTAGTGAATCTAGCCAGCGACTAAACATTCAACTTCACACTGTTCCTGTTAGTAGTGTGAAAACCAGCTGTTATCTACTTTATACTGTGATTAATTCATATACAGAAAGTGATCAAAGATTGTTCTCTTTATAATGATTTCATTTCTGCATTTTCTCTAAAACTCCCGTTATAATCAATGACACAAAATTTAGACAGAATTACTGTAATTTGACGGCGTTCCTTACTGTGGTTGAAAATGACTTATATCATGGTACAGATGCTGATGATGAGACTGACTTATTTCCACTTAACAGCAATGAAACAGGTGAAAAAATCCCAAAGACGAACAATATCTAGACACCAGAATCTCACTTGGGAGTTGCTC
>NW_015770591.1:0-762 GCF_001515625.1 Sinocyclocheilus rhinocerous
TTTCATTTATTTAACTAACTGTACACACTAACTCTGTTCCAAAACCTAGTAAGCTGCGACTCAGAATGAGAGACTTTTATGAATTGATCTATAGAGTTCATATAAAAGTTCTTATATCGATATTTGTACAACTATCAACAACAGTCTACAAATGCGGTCACGTAAGCGATATTTCAGCAAAATTTCACAGGCAAAAAGGTCCGATGTCAATAGCATAGCGATGTATGAAGCACAGCTCACACAGAAGTCAGTTTCGGGCCAACTTTCTGTTGGTCAGCCTGGTGAAATCATGTGACCAACTTCAACACGAGCGAAATCTGCGTGAACGTTTTCGCCCTGACTCCTGAACGCTGAAACTCCAATCTGGGATTGCCTTTGTAATCTGGGACACGCTGCTTTTGTAGACAGCTCACAACGTTTTGGAAAAGAGCAGTCATCATTACAACACATGGCCTCAATTTTGGTCGGTGTGTTCCTGAAACCTGTAGGAACAAGTTGTAGCTCTACAGTGTGTCTCCTCTCATGTCAGACTAAAGAGATTACACACCCTCTTTAGCACCTACGGTGAGCAAAGCTCATTTATGGTTGCTATAGAGAGTTACACAAGAGGCCAATTTCCATTCCCAACTCCCATAGCACGGGTCTTATCTGACAAAACAAAAGACAGCAGCTTCCAAAAGCACTCAGGAACGCCGTTATGACAATTAAGCAGGTAGAGAGCATTTACTTTAACACTCTTTCTTTCATCCGATCCCTCGGTGA
>NW_015770592.1:0-762 GCF_001515625.1 Sinocyclocheilus rhinocerous
AAAAATGCTCAAAGGAAAATATGTTTCACTCAAAATTACAATACAATACAACAGCAATATTGTTTGCAAATGCCGTTTCTGTTGACTTGAGCTCTGGGTCACACCTCATTCACAACAGAGTTTTTTTTAATAATAAAGAACTGTAGTGGTACTACTATTTACTGACCTATTTTTCACATTTTCTAAGAAGCCAGAATCCAGCAGAATCCCTCACACAGAATTGAAGCAATCAAGTAGAAATTCACACAACTGAGACAGTTGTAAAACTACTGAAAACGCTCGTTGCCTTTAACCTAACTCTTAGCTGGTTGTAGCAAACATCTAAAAATCCCTGCATGCATGCACTCACTCTCTTCCCTGCAATCTACTTGGACGGTTACCTTAGCAACAGGTTTCACAGCATTGCAACCAACAGTTGGCAACCAGCATCACTGCCATGGAGCTAATGGCTGTAGGGAAACACAGGACAGAGCATTTACACACCATCAATGCATTAATCATATGAATGTCAGTGCTAATCACAGGCCATCAACTCACAGACCGGGCTCAATCCTGTTATGCAACACTTTACAAATATGCTTGAATATGCATGTGCTGTCATGTAAGTACTAAGTATTTCTAAAGGATAGATGTTTTCAGAAATATGCTCTGGTCAGTTAAATAATGGACAGGTTAGAAATAGAGCTAAAGTTTATGACGGGCGCTTTTGAAACACTGCTTCTAGGGCTGTAGCTATCGATTATTTTAGTAATCGAGTATTCT
>NW_015770593.1:0-763 GCF_001515625.1 Sinocyclocheilus rhinocerous
ATATATATATATATATATAATTATTTATGTAATTTTATTTAATTAATTAATAGATTTTCTTATCAACCCCTCTAAAAACATACTTGACCTACCATGAGGTTTCTCATATTAGGGTAAGATACTTTCTAAATTATAACCTTAAATAACTGAATAGACAAAACATAAACCATCTATTCTTTTTAAGATCATTTCAGGCATGTTATATAAGCCCATTTTCTATTTAGGATTAAGCTGCTGTCATGTTAAATCTGAGGAATAGATCATGAGCTGGTTACCTTGCGTAACTGATAAATCTTGGTTCTTACCCTCATTTTCAAGAATTAGGCACCTGCTGCTACTGCCAGGCCTTCAGTCATATTGCTAGTGTGTTTAAAAATGTCAGTTTTACTAAGTTGATAAGTAACATTCAGGTTGACTGCAGAGTTATCCCTTTGTATGATGATGGATGAAACACTTCTAAAAATATTCTAAATAATTCTCTATTATTACTGTTAGACCTAATATTTAGTGGTCAAATGGAATGTTTGCTCTAGGGAAATCCTACAAAGACCAGTCTAAGCTGGATTTTTTCAAATTCGATTAATAGACAAACTACTGCAAGGAATTTTAAGTTATTACATTCATCTTTTATTGCGTGGACAAAATAAATAACATTCTGTAATACTGAGTTATATGGTATATGCATAAAACAACCAAATTACATATAGTGCATGCAGTTGTGAAGACATAAGTGGTGCATTGGAGATCTAGGACAAAGGCCCTT
>NW_015770594.1:0-763 GCF_001515625.1 Sinocyclocheilus rhinocerous
AAGCTAATTCAAAATATTAATAAATATTATAATAGTATATAAATAATACTAAAATAGCACTGATTGCTGTGCAGTTGCTAGGATGCTGTGGGTGGTTGCTAGGGCTTTCGGGAGTGACTGACAGCGGTTGCTCAGGTGTTTTTCTGTCTGTGTGTCTGTAGATCCGGCTGGAGTCTGCAGGATGAGTTACACACTGAAGTCTCATGCTCAGTATTAGGGGTTTAGAAAAACAAGCCCTCTAAAACTGTTCATGTGGAGTTACCGTAATCACCAGACTCTGCTCTAAACTGTTCACCTCCTCTGACTCACAAACCACTAGTTTCTATGGCAACATTCATAATGCCAAAATAAATCCATGTGCAGCTTTGCTGTTGATGACAGGAAAATATTGCATTAATTAATGCAAAAAAAATTGAAGAACAAAGACTGCTCAGCTATATTAAAATGACATATAATACAGATATTCTGTATGTGTCACAGATGCTCCCCGACTATACATTTATTAACATCACAAAATAGGAAAACTCTTCAAATTCAGTTTCAGAGTTTGCGATTTGTAATAATGAATTTGAGAAAGATGTGAACAGCCTTTATAACTATGAAATTTGCAATGATGGTCATTCTGACGTGATGTGAACCGATCACAAATATTAAGCAGAGATATTTTACAAAATTTATTTTTAGGCCTCTAATTTGATTTCTCGTTTTATAGATGTTTTTACCAGGCACGTGCACACATAGACATCAAAGGGGGCTTGAGCAC
>NW_015770595.1:0-763 GCF_001515625.1 Sinocyclocheilus rhinocerous
TTACATGTATTGTTCCATTAAAAATGACAATACAAGTAATTTAATAGTAAGGTCAGTCAACCAATGAAATAATGTTTTTTTAGCGGTGCAATTTATGCTCTATGTCCAAGAATTTATTTTATTTATTTATTTTTTGCAAGGAGCTAAAAAATATTGATTTAGTCAAACACACCAACGCATATGAGCACCTCTTACTGCACTGCAATTTTTAAATGACTCTGAAGTGGCAGTTGTATTTGTTGTGCAAACAAGTGTATTGATTGTAATGGACAAGTGTCTTTAGATTGCATAGGTTGCAATCTAACCTAGATTGCAACCCCCAAACCCCCCCCCCAAAAAAACCCAACAACAATATGATATGTCGAGTTTTACCATTTTCTGAAGCATCTCTTAATTAGAAGCATTCTCAATAGTGGTCTTTTTAATTTTGGACCCCACTGAACTTCAATATATATTAAACAAAAATAATTTAATAAAAGAATAATAACTGACCTGTGATGATGAGTAAGATGGCTATGCTGAGGTCAGCAGATGAAGAGAGCTGTGAGTGGAAGGCATGAGGGACGGAGGACGGGACAGAGATAGACCCCATCCACGAGCCATTCACTCTCTTAGACATTAACTATAACAGAGAGACAGACAGAAAGTAAAAGAAAAAGACTAAGACATAATGATGCTGCTGTACCCAGAAAACCCAGCATATGTTAGAAAAACACAGCTGCATAAGTATTAAGGATTGTTTAATAACATTTGTTACACAATT
>NW_015770596.1:0-763 GCF_001515625.1 Sinocyclocheilus rhinocerous
CGGGGGTGTGCTGGAGTGGGCAGTCGCCGTGTTCCAGGATTCCCTCCAAATGAGTCAGGCATCAGTCGCCCCCCGCTCTGCCCACTCTCCACAGGGTTACCTAGGGAACTCGGACCGGGGGCTTTCCTCATCAGCACAATCATCTCGCTCTCTCTCCTACAGCCATGAAACAATTCACAGATAACAACTACAAGACAGAATGATAAGGGGCGGCTTAGAAGATGATTACATAAGTGCGGATATATTTTGCAATGTGTTCTCAATAGTTTTTAATACATTTTAACCGCACACATGCATTTCCATGTGAAAGAAAGGATGTTTTGTGGTTAAAAATGTGAGATGTGGGCAGTGGAATGGGGGGAAGATGCAAAGTCTTGAGACTATTTTTTTTAAAGCTGAACTTCTTTTAACTTGAGCACCTTGTTTTTAGAACAGTCATTGGCTGAAAGAAATGATAACCAATAGTTCAATGGAAAAGATACAGTATCTTATATTTTGAGGAAGTAAAGAGTTGGAGCTTGAGAACCTTTGGGGACATTTTGGAGTTTGCGAAATACATGAGCGCAACGGTCAAATATGCCCATCTAGTCTATGTTTGCATAGGAAAAACTATGGAAAAATAGTGCAGTGGAATGGAAAAACGCATTTTATGTGAACAGCCCCTTAGTCTTCTGCTAGCATGATAACAATTTGAAAGGTCCCAAACTACATCAAAACTCATATGTTTATAGTTGTTTTTTCCATTAAATTTAGTTACCATTTC
>NW_015770597.1:0-763 GCF_001515625.1 Sinocyclocheilus rhinocerous
TCTTTAGCTTTCTGTTTAAGCCGAGCCTGTTCGGGATCCTCCTGCCTCGAGCGACTCTGCAAGCAAAGAGAAACATTAGAACTAAAATAGACCGGTTTAAATTAGATCCAGGATTTAGATGAACAAAATTAGAGCAGAAATATCCATTCAGAAAACAATCAAAAAGTAACAAACAAAGAAACAGTTCATCCAAAAATGAATATACTGTCATTATTTACTCATATGCCATTCCAAACTGATTTGATGTTTTTTTTTGCAGCAAATATTCTTCAAATTTGTGTTTCACAGGAAAAATGTCAACATACGAATATGAAACAAAACTATTACTAGAGAATAAGACAAAAAATACCATCCCTTTACCTAAACTTTTGCTGTACATTAAGAAAACATTAAGCGCCTGTGACAATAATTCTACCATGATGACAAACAAAATGTAAATGGGTCAAGTCTATTCCCAAACAGTATTTATGTGAGACCGGCAACAGAAAACATAAGAACAATTATCTTCTGGCTGACATCTCAATTAGCCGACTGCATTAATTAGAATAGGGACTGCGGTGCACTGGGAGTCACTCTGGAGCGGGACATTGTCGGCGTCATCATCAGCTTTTGTCGTTTAAGTCAACTAATTACCTCTGCTTTCATGTTTCCATGTCCTATTCCTGTGGGGAACTGTCACACCCCCACCATATCTTAAGGAGTGAAACTTCAAGGGAGAGCAATGCATGCTGGGAAGTTGCTACTAGCCGTTTGTTGCTGCTTT
>NW_015770598.1:0-763 GCF_001515625.1 Sinocyclocheilus rhinocerous
ACAGAACACCCTAGCAATTTCTTAGCAACCACTCAGAAAACACTAAAGCTGTGCTTTTCATCTCTGACAAATGACAGAACAAAAGTCATTAATTTCCAATGAAGAGTAGTACAGGAGCTTCGTGATGTTCCAACAAAATTTATGCAGAATTTTTGGATACAATTTAAGCTTCAGATGCATTGAAATATTTCAAGTTTTGCAGCTAAGATCGTACAGTATGTGACCACCTGACAGGATGTGATGAATTCTAATCAAAACTGTAAGTGTGAGGTAAGAATTGCCAACACTTTTGTACTAAAATATAAATTTTTAAATGCTATTTCTGTAAGTAGCCTTCCAGTAGGTCCAACAGTAGGGAATACCTCAAGCAATGGCCATGGGTTTGATTCCCAGAGAATGCATGCTTTGGAAAAATGTATCTTGAATGCTAGTTGCTTTGGCTTAAAGTGTCAAATGTGAATGTGTGAATGTAAAGTTGGCGGTTATGAGTAATATACAATATAATTATTACATAATTATTTGAATTGTTCATCCCTAGTAAACCTGCTGTGCTTTGCTTTCAAACATATTGACGGTCATTTATTTTCTGTGGACATATAGGCCTACACTATTTATTTATTTTACCATGGTGAATACGTGGAGGGTGACAGCTGCTTCATGGCCAAATTGGAAGTTCTGCACATCTGCCACTAGGGAGCAAAATGCGAAAATCATATACAAATGTGGGAGATAGTGGAAAGGGGTCTTACCAATGCCATTGCAA
>NW_015770599.1:0-763 GCF_001515625.1 Sinocyclocheilus rhinocerous
GAATAAACACTTCTGCTGCAGCAAAAGTTTGGCAGCAGAAAGAAAGCACAATGAGACAGAACATACATGCTACAGCAGTTGACCCAATCTGCCCTAGTTCTACAGGGATACTGGAGGGTGCAGCCTCATCTGAAACTAATAATAGCATATTGGCAAAACAGATTTAGCAAAAACACCAGTGTGTATTTGTGTTTATGTGCTGGAGAGTGTCACAGGTTTCTACTTACAATTTATTTTTATGGTGTTGAGCAATGTAGCCAATCACATAGATAAATGTTGATTTCTTGAATGCAATGGACAATCATAGGTCTTTAAGTTAGTCAGAATCCTCTCACCACTCAAAATTTTTCTTTGGTGCCGAGTTCTGCATGATCAAGAATCACCTCATTATAACAAATAAGGTGTAGACCCATTGTAAATAAGAGATTAATTGTGCCGTGTAGAGAGATAAATTGATTATTATATTAGTCTTGATAAAATGGCCCTGTATGGGTTCTTGTTGTTATTATTTATAACATATGATATACGTAGTTAAGCAGTATCACATGAACAAAGGTCCCCTTTGCTCCAAATATCAGCATGTTTGCAAATGTGATATTGATTTTATATAAAAGTTCAATAAACAAGAAATTAATATTAAGTGTGATCAATAGAAGATCGATATGTTACGTCAATAGATGTAACATCAATTTAAAACTGCAGTGCTGCAGGAAAGTTTAGTAGATTGTATGTTTTTACATTTTGGATTTATTATTATTTGTTA
>NW_015770600.1:0-758 GCF_001515625.1 Sinocyclocheilus rhinocerous
CTTTCTTCTGTGGAACACAAAAGAAGATATTTTGAAGAATGTTGGGAGACAAACAAGATTGGACCCCAGTGACTTTCACTGCACTGCAAAAAGTGGCAACCTAAAATGATAACATCTAAATTAAGTGGTTTTATTCAAGTATATATATTATATAAATATATTATTTACCAGCAAAACTCTTATACCAATTTATACCAATAAAGCTATTTTTATATGTTAAATATTTTTGCAAAAGGTTATTACTCCTGGTTTCAGAACATTCAGAGAACATTCAAAAGTAACATTCCCATGTTGCAATATGATAAAATGGATTGTTTCCTTGCCATTTTCTCTTTAAAAACATTTTAAAATTACATCTGAAACATTTAATTAGATTTAATTTAAAATTTGATTTTAATTTTAATTGAATTTACCTTTGCAAAGTTAAAGCAGGTTGTGAAGCAATTGCAGGTTACTACTTTTTACTAAGCACGGAGATGTTTTCTTTTAAATATCCTCTTTTATGTTTCATAGAAAAAAGTCAGTCATACTGGTTTGGAATGACATGAGGTGAATAAATAACAAAATTGTTGGGAAAAAGGTGAACTATGTCTTCCATTCTTTGCATTACGTTAATTTAAATAACATTTACTTCATTTATAGATTATTTGAGACGTCCCTGAATGCCCCCAAAGAGAAGTTTTGACATATTTATATCACTTCTGGCGACAAATTAGTTCCTAAACTAGCATGTGTGTGTGTGTGTGTGTGTGTGTGTG
>NW_015770601.1:0-763 GCF_001515625.1 Sinocyclocheilus rhinocerous
AATCTTCTTAGGTTATCATCTCCAATCAATTAACAGACAGTGTTATTAATAATTTTAATATAATACTAATTAACTAAAATAAAATAAAAATTCAAAATTCAAAACGACAGGATTTCAAAGCATGCCTCTTGCCGTCATCTTTGTGATTTATAAATCAGGGCATATGAAATACATGTATTACCTGTGTTTTTCTCCAGGCCAGAATCACCCACAGAGTTTTCATCTAGCGTCTCAAGCTTCACTTCCTTCCAACTGTCATTCTCCTCCTTCACAATCAAGGCAGACTCTCTCTGCAGCACTTCAAAAACGCCAGGCTCAGTTTTGACCTGAAAACTAGGTGGGTTTAAAGAGACACAGTCTGGTTCTGTCTTTGGAACGAATGCTTTGAAAGCAGGAGGATGAGGCTGCAGATTGACTTTCTGCTGCTTTTGTTGCTGGCGTTGGTGTTGTTCAGATGACACTGTTAGGACTCCCAAAGCTTCCAGCCCTCCTTCTTCTGGTTTGATCAGTGTGACCTCAGGACAGGTGTCCATAGCGCAGTCCTGAGTGTCATTAGATGTTTTGGTTTCATTTGTGTCGATACTAATGCCATCACCATTTGTTGGCAATGGCTCTTCATCACAATTTGGCAGTTGTTTGATTTTCTTTTTTGTAGATAACTTTCTTTTCTTTAACAAGTTAGCTTTCATTTTCTTGTGCACAACCTAAAGAAATGTCTGAGAAAAACAATATAGTGTACAGTTTTATTTATAATACATTCCTG
>NW_015770602.1:0-763 GCF_001515625.1 Sinocyclocheilus rhinocerous
AATATTCAGATGTAACCCCCTTTGTAATCTTTAACATTTTCATAGCTAACTGTAATTTAACACATTTTTTCTCAGTAACTGATTACAGTTACATTTAACCATTTAACTCCGTTACATGTAACTAGTTACTCCCCAACACTATGTAATATACAACCATGTAACGGCAATAAGGCACTCAAGACTGTGGTGCATTATGAATGAATGTTGTGCCCAACTACAGTAATTAACCATGATTACATTATACTGTAAATATAATACATTTTCAAAGAAATGAAATATTGTACCAATGCAGGAAGCACTCTTTTTGTGTTTTACTTGTTTGTTTGTTTGTTCTGTTCACTCACACCTGACACTGTTTACTAACGTCTTGTTATCTTTAACATTATCTTTCGCGTTTCATTTTAATCTGCCTGTCTGTTCCTTCACAATGCAATGAAAATTTGTTTCACTCAAATTTTTTGTTATGGTTCTTCTGTAATTCCGTGGTGCTAATTATACAATTTATTTTCACGAAGCATCAATATTTTGGTAAATTAGGTCAGGTACATTTGAGAACTTCTATCATTAATTATGAAACATTGGTTTTTGTACTAATTTTGCATGTTTTTTAAATGACATGCAAGACATTTGCAAGGATGGGAACATTCTAGAACATCCAGTTTAGTGATCTAACATTCCTGAATGTTTTCTAATATTCCAGAAGTTTCTGAAACAATCGAGTGCTTTCTGGAACATTCCAGAACATTGTGGGACTAGTCATAAA
>NW_015770603.1:0-763 GCF_001515625.1 Sinocyclocheilus rhinocerous
TCTCCTCTCCTCCAACCTGCTCAAACTACTACCACAGTATTACCACGGTAAGACAACAGGGGAATAAGCAAGATAATCCCATGTCTGTTTGACTCTGATGTTAATGCACCTTACCGTAAATGTACCACGGTATATGAATATGCTAGTCAAAATGTCAATTACAAAAAAGCATCAAAAAGTACCATGGTTCTGTCATAGTTTTTGGTCATTTACTATAGTACCATGTAAAAATTACAGGTCCGGTACCATGGTACTGAAACTCATGTACCATTGTGTTCCAAATGTACAAAAAACACTTCAATACCATAGTATATGAATATGGAAATCAAAGTGTCGTTTACAAAAAAGCATCAAAACATACCATTGTTCTATCATGGTTTTTGGTCGTTTACTATAGTAAATGTTTCCATTTGCCAATCTTATAAAAAAGTACTGTTGTGGTGCAGTGATGGTAATACTATGGTACTTTAATATTTATTATATATATAACACTTTAGTACAATGGTATGTTACAAAAGTATCAAAAAGTACCATGTTTTTGATCATTTACCATAGTTTGTATAGTACCATGAAATTACCATCCCTTAGAAAAGTGTTCTGGCTGTACCGTGGTACAGTGATGGTATCATATGGTAATACTATGGTACTTTAATATTTACTATGTAACTGGAGTTCATGTATTATAATATTTATATTGTACTCCAAGGTATTTAAGAAACGGACAGTACTGCTATAATAATAGTCTGAAATGCTGTGGTAGAAT
>NW_015770604.1:0-763 GCF_001515625.1 Sinocyclocheilus rhinocerous
TTTACCAAACAGTTTGTACTCTTAAAAGCACTGAGTCTAAACTCCGAAGTTGAGGAATGCCATTAGTGTGTCAACAGCACGGTTTGTAGACTGACTGTGTACTCTGTAAGACCCTGGTTATGGTGAGGTTGAAATTCTCATGCCCAGGCTTAGCGCTGTGTCTGGTTAGTTCTGCACATTAGCAGCTTTGCCTGAGCTCAGTAATGGGGGCTCAGAGGACCTGAACAATACTGCTCACTGTCCAAACGCTTGTCCCAGCAACTGTAATCCATAAGCGCTTAAAAGGTGAAACATGTGAATTAGCCAAATACATTATGCATTTAATGAGCCAAAAAATAGAGGATATATTTCCAACATCAACTGCAGTGGTTGCTATGAAAACAGCAATTCAAACACTTGTCCTTCAGCTGTGTGATTTAAAAAAAAAAAAATTCATTGAAATTAATGGGAAAATGTAGTGTATTACATGATGTACAGCGTATGGCAGCATAATTGCCACCAAATATACCAATAACTAATTAATTGGGGTGATTTAGAGGAACATGTTAAATAGGTTAGATGGAAATGTAAAGTTTCATTTGACATATTTTATGCTCAAGTAAAAGTGTTATATTTTAAATCCGTGGTTCTCAAGCCTTTTGATTTGAAGGTCCAAACTGTCCAGTACAATATTCAATAGTAATATATTATAGTTATATACATAAATAATGAAACAAAGAAATAAACTATATATAAAATAAACTTTAGAGAGAGAGAAAACATT
>NW_015770605.1:0-762 GCF_001515625.1 Sinocyclocheilus rhinocerous
CCCTGTTCCGCCTCCGCTCCACCACCATCCTGGATTTTACTGTTTTGGAAGGGCTATGTCACGAATCCTGTTCATGGACTTCCGTCTGATTGCCACCAGAGGTCACCCTTCCGTTATATTGACTCTCACACTACACAAACTGTTGCATGTCATCCCGAACTACATATCCCATCATCCATTGCACTGACTACACACACAGCTGCTGCCAATCACACACCCTACATAAGCCTTGCCCGTTTCTTGGACTATCTTGTGTCTTGCCCGTACCATACTCGTTTACTGGTGCTCGACCCTGCCTGTGTTTTGATCATGTTCATTAACAAAAGCTTGCAAATGGATCTGCACGTCTCTCGTCTCGTTCGCCCCATAACATCCCCTCTTTGCAATGGAACATGCCTCATTGTGAAAACAATGTATGGTGAAGACTAACCAGAGAGGTCTTAATGAATCCCAAGTCTTTGTTGTGCAGTAAGACTAGAAGAGCTCTAATTACAGTAGTACGCCTTGAGTTGACACCATGCAGTCCCTGTGAACATGAATATTGAGAAATCACGAGAAAAAAAATCACAATTTACACACACTGCCTTTCAAAAGTTTGGGAACAGTAAGATTTTAAATGTTTTTTAAAGAGGTTTCTTCTGCTTACCAAAGCTGCATTTATTTGATCAAAAATACAGAAAACAAACAGTAATACTGTGAAATGTTATTGCAATTTAATATTTTAATATAATTTAAAATGTAATTTATTCCTGTGATCAAAGC
>NW_015770606.1:0-763 GCF_001515625.1 Sinocyclocheilus rhinocerous
TCTGATGGCAAGCAGACGGAAGTTCATGGACCGGATTCGTGACATATATATACTTAAATATGTGCATTTAAAGAGGTCTAGAGGGCAAAAATTGGATAACAATACACAATTTCAATAAGTGAATGGTAACAGAATTGTAACTTTTAAATCAACTATCCCTTTAAAATTTGAGCCATGAACATATCAATATAAAGAGGTTGCAGACACTTGCGGGATTATTGTCAAAAAGAGAAAATGAAAGGAATGAAGAAGGAGATGGATAAAGAAAAAATGTTTCTAGAACTAAAATAAATGCTTTTGATCTATTTATTTATTTATTTATTTAATAATCGGCTTTAATATGACTATCCTAACCTCAGCCTGTAAATACATTTGTCAAAGTCACATTTTTCCATGTTCTAGTTTAGGTCTGAGGATGAGTGAATGCACTGAAAGGCAGTAAGGAAAGTGTAACCAAGTTTACTAAATTCATTCACAATATGTACACATTAATTCTTAATCTTGTGCCTAATATGCTGAAAACGGCTAAGCTGTTTGCATTCCTGTAAATGACTGTCGGTTGTTTAACATTTCTATCGTAACAGTTTAAAAAAGTCAAATATTAAATGTTAAGCTGCTTACTTGCTCTTTCATTTCACTTTTTGATGGTTAAAATGGAAGTTTCATGTTGAAATTCATGCTCTGCTTCAGTAAACGTTAATGGTAACGCCTGCCTTCTTTGATTTGATTGGCCATCTCAGTCATTTAGACATTGTCGAGTGCT
>NW_015770607.1:0-763 GCF_001515625.1 Sinocyclocheilus rhinocerous
ACCGTATGCTCGTGTAACTTTGATTTTAACGGGTTGAATGTAAAACTTTATATCATTGAAGTTTCACTGATCTGCTTGTTTCAATATAACACTGTTTCTGTGATGATCGTTATATTATTAGCGGAATAACGGACTGCCGCGCGCCGCCTCTGATGTAATTTAACGGTCCGAAATAAACCAATAAACCCGCGCGCTGAAGCCGATAACGTTACTCTAATTGATACTGATAACATTAGTCCGTTATTCGTTATCTGG
This sequence comes from Sinocyclocheilus rhinocerous, assembly GCF_001515625.1. NCBI lineage: Eukaryota > Metazoa > Chordata > Actinopteri > Cypriniformes > Cyprinidae > Sinocyclocheilus > Sinocyclocheilus rhinocerous. The sequence goes on from NW_015770607.1 coordinate 256, forward strand.
GCGTTGTGCGTGCGTCGCGTCAGTCACGCGCGATGCTTGTGCAGCCTTGAGCGACTTTCTTTCTTTCTCTCTTTGTGTGGTTTGGTTGGGACCGTGCTGGGAATGACAGCTGCTATCCAAATGATATACAAAAACATGATCAAATCCGCTAAAACATGATCTGAATGTTTATGTGTGTCAATGTGTGTGTGCTGTTTGTTGTATGAGGCGCATATGGAGCTCATTGAGACGTCTGCCATTGTTCTCTGATCTCTCATTGTTTTCCTGTACATTATAAACATGTTATTTTGGTACCTTGTTAGGAGTTGGTCACGGTTTTAGGGATTTATTTCAAATATGTAATATCAATAATCAACTATGTTGGGCTAAATCTATTGGTGATTGTGATAAAAATAACTGTAGCTTACTTAACCATTAGCTAATTAGTTTCTTCTTTGATTTGAAAAAAACAAAACAAGCAGAACTGAATGTGAAACCATAACTGAAACTGAAGCAGCTTTATTTTTTT
>NW_015770608.1:0-763 GCF_001515625.1 Sinocyclocheilus rhinocerous
TCAGAATTGTGAGATAAAAAGTCACAATTACCTTTTTTTTTATTTTTTATTCAGTGGCGGACACGGGCTTCCATACAAATGTATGTCACAATACAGAAAAAAAGGTTTGTCGGTATTTCTGTTACATTGCAACTTTAAACTCATACAGTTTGTTCTACTACTTGGCTCTTTTGGTTAAGGCCTTTAATCAACCACTCATAACACATTAGCAGCATTATAAAAACACTTAGAACACTTTAGCAACCACATAACAACACGCTAAAATGGCCTGAACACTCTAGCAACTGCATAGCAACATGATAAAAAAACACCTAGGACACTTTAGCAACCATATAGCAACATGCTACAAATAGAAACAGGATAGAAATGTACTGGCAGCCACCCCCAACACATTAGCATTGGTGGCAAATTCTGTACAGCCATCCTCATGAAATCTAGCTTATGTTTTAATTTGAATCAACAATTGCCTGAAAACACAACATCCAGATCACCCTCTTGCAGTCTCACACCAGTTAACTAAAACTAAAACCATAAAAACAATCTGTTACTTGAAAAAAGATAAACATTAAATGAATAAAATCTCATTTTATTTTATTTTAGCTACATTGAATCAAAGAAATGGTTAAAAATTTCACAAATAATTACAAAGAAATGGCAAGAGACACTGAATTGAACATGACATTTTGAATTAGAAAGTCTGAAATAGTATTTTCTTGTAAAACATACTCCAAAAATCTTAATAAATCTGTAGATAAATATTATT
>NW_015770609.1:0-763 GCF_001515625.1 Sinocyclocheilus rhinocerous
GCGCTCACCGGCTGCTTCAGCGTCAGACGAGTCTACAAACACAAATACACACACACACACACACACACACGTTACTGATAATACTCACCCTAGGGATTCTGTAATCCAGTCATGAGCAGAGGTGAAACGCTCACCTTGCCCTTAGCATATCCACCCTTCTTCTCTTTCTTCTCAGTCTGGGTTTTGGGTTCGTGTTTGGCTTTGCTGTCCCCGCGGCCCTCGCCTGCAGGAGCGGGTCTGTGCTCCCAACCCACGAACGAGTCCAACTCCAACCCCGTCAGGTGAAACTCATCCACACGCTTCACGTCGAAGCCCTTGATCTGAGCAGACATGAAACAAAAACACAGTTATTTCAATCTAAAATAGATGTAACAAGCCTCCAAACATGATAATCCTCATGGGGGAACCCATCCTAAAATTTAAAACACTATATGTATATTTGAATAGAAAAATTCTGCATATTTTCATGTTTAAAGGGGAAATTATAAATACACAGAAATAATTATTGTTTCGATATTTTTCATTATTACTTTGCTTTTAGATGTTTTACTTGTTTAAATAACTTTTAATCAATTTGTGCCATGAAAACTAAATATTATAATAAATATGCAAAATGATTATTTGGAAAATATTTATCTTCTGTTATTTTATATTAATTTTCACACTCACTACAGTACTGTGCTATTAGATGTGCATGTTTATTTAAATTAATTTTAAAATCAACATATACTGCAAAATAAAATTAATATTATATGCATAAAAC
>NW_015770610.1:0-756 GCF_001515625.1 Sinocyclocheilus rhinocerous
ATTATTTTATTATTTGTTTTACTGAAAAGTGGACACACTTTTCAGTCTGGTATTGGTTCTTGTGATGCTGATTGTGCTTGTGCTTAAATGTAGCATTTTGTTAAAGGAGGCCATTTGAAGCAGGCTATTAATTCTGTTTCAAATCAATTCCAATAACATTAGGGAACGTCAACCCGATACTTTATGTTAAGTATGTTTTTTAGCTATTAAAATGGCCCTGGGGTCTTTGAACCCTCAAACAGAACATGCAGGTTAACTATGGTGTTAAAGAATTCATGAAAAAAGAACGATGTGGAAATGGAGGCCGAGAGGGAGAGAGAGAAAGGGAGGTATAAAGAGAGGTGCTGTGAGGAAGCTCTTGGCTCTGCTTGTCTGCACTTGCACACCAGATGCACTCTGCCTCAGCTCTGGAATGTGTTTGTGAGAGCAGTTTAACCAATGACCCACCCAACCATTACCACAGAAATCTGATCCAGACAATCCACTCAGCCTCCTTTATTGTGTGTGTGTGTGTGTGTGTGTGTGTGTGTTCTTCTCTCTATTATCTTGCTTCCTCTATCTACTTTCTTTCATTTCTTCTCTCCCAAAAATGTGCCTAAACCTATTTTTCAAATTTGGTTCCCACAAAGTTCTCCTTTCTTTAACCACTGATTACTCAACCTGTTCACTCAAACACATACTCGCACACGTACAAGCACAGGTTTGCACTCATACACAAGCACTCATGCTGACTGTGTTTTAATGGTAATCCATGAG
>NW_015770611.1:0-763 GCF_001515625.1 Sinocyclocheilus rhinocerous
CTATGCCAACAGACTTCCCTGGAAAATATAAAACCAGTCCAAGGTAATTATTATAAGCAAATTGCGTAACTTATGCTACCTTCAACAGTGTAGCATTGTCACAGATAAGAGCAGCCTCAACTCATCCTTTAACCATTAAAAGATATTAATGAAAGTGCAAAGGGTTCAAAGTAGCAATGTTCAACTGTTTGAAAACGAGTGACTAGTTCAAAGTCGTTATTTGGAGAAATGAAGTTGAAATAAAGAAATTATGATATAAAGTTCAAATTTTGATATATATAAAGTGGTAATTGTGAGATACTGTAAAGTCACAGTTATAAGAAATCAAGTTGAAATTATGAGATATAAAGTTCAGAATGTGTGATATTAAGTTGTAATTGTGATAAAGTCACAATGACGTGAAAAAAAGAAAGTCGAAATTGTGAGGTAAATAAGTCGCAATTGAGATATAAAGTCACAGTGTGCAATAAATAAATAAAGTCGTTGAATAAAGTTGAAATTATGAGATAATAGAGGTTTGTGGGAATGCGTCAATAAGGAAAATGTTGATACGAAGTTGCAATTGTGATATATAAAGCCTCAATTACAAGAAATAATGTTGCAGTTGTGAGATATTTTCACAATTAGGTGAAAAAAGATGAAATTACAACATATAAGGTTCAGATTGCGTGAAACAAAGTTGCAACTGTGATAAAGTCGCAATTGTGAGGTATAAAGTTGAGTAATGATGAGAAATAGTCACAACTGCGATATAAAGTGACAT
>NW_015770612.1:0-763 GCF_001515625.1 Sinocyclocheilus rhinocerous
ATATAGAGCACCGTTCCCTAATGGATTCTGTGTATAAGTTTAATGTTGTAATGCTATGGATCATTGCAGGTTTTCTCTGGCAAAACCGCAATTATAGCCAGCCTAAAATAGCCTCACTCTTCTCCCATTGAGTTCTGGAGAGAGAGTGCCCTCTAGGCCTGATTGTTAGTATTGCAGGATAAATTACTATAATATAGTATTTTCCCCTGCAATACTAACAATCAGACAGTTATAAAGTGACTATATAATGCTGCATTCCATTCAAAGTCTTAAGTTGAAAAATCTCTGCTTAATATTGCAGACTGAAAGTTAGATATGGAAAAAAATGACAATGCTAGCATTTGGTTTTAGGATGACCAATTAAAAATACAAAAAATATACATATATTTTTTTAATAATGCAGTGGGAAATTTGATAATCATATTTTATTCAATGTAGGATGTTGACTACAATGCAGTATAAGCAATGGTACAAGCCAATTAGAATTTAAAAAAAAGTTTAATGCAAAAAATACTGTAAAAATGTACTCTGTCTAGCTATATTTTATCATTTACATTTATACACACCAATAAAATAATGAACAGCATATACCTACACTACCGTTCAAAACGTTTTTGAAGATTTATATTTCATATGCGTTTCTATTCATCAAAAAATCCCGAAAAAATGCATCATGGTTTCCACAACAGCAGCACAATAGTTTTCAACATCGATAATAATAATAAAAAATTATTTAAAAAAAAAAGATTAATGGCTGCTGAAA
>NW_015770613.1:0-763 GCF_001515625.1 Sinocyclocheilus rhinocerous
TGTTTTTTTAAAAATTAGTTTTATGTTATAAGTAACATGCAAACAAGAACAGTACAGAATATATCAACACTGCATTGTACTATACATCCATAAAAAAATATAGAGATGACATATGTTGTATAAGAGGTTATTGGGAATTTGAAAACATATAAATTATTATTATTATTATTTAATTTAAAATATCATTTTTTTTTTATTCTGGACCTTGGAGGTTACGTATGCAATTTTTTTGCTTACAAATATGAAATTTATTAAACAAAACAAAGATTTTAACAATAATTTCAAGACATTTACCTATAAAATAAAATAATATAATATATTTCTGTTTAAGAAGAACAATACCAAACAATACAGTGCCGAATACCTATTTTGATGAAATACAACAACAATACAGAATTCTAATAAAAAGTAAATGAGTCATAAATGTCCCCTTTTTTATAGAAGAAATGATTGAACATTACAATCAATTTAAACAATTAATTCCACATACACAAGAAAGAAGAACAATCTTAATCTGTCAGCATTTAAGAGAAGAGAGAAAGAAAAAATAAAATAAAGTAATAATAATAATAATAATAAACATACATATAAACAACTTCACAATAGTTCAAATTATCTTCCTTCTTCCTAAGGACAAAATCAGGGACTACAGTGGGGGAACTATACAAGAAAAAAAATCCTCCATGAAATTGAACAGTATGTCATTCTTTTTGTTATTCATTTGCATTAGAGACTCATTCAAAGATTCCATTTCTAATAAAAA
>NW_015770614.1:0-763 GCF_001515625.1 Sinocyclocheilus rhinocerous
ATTTTTTTCCCCTCCACATTTTTTTGTCATAGATGTTTGAGACATGTTGAGCTTGATGATTGCAAACTGCCAATTACTTTTATTAGAAGTAGAAATAGTAAAAATATTATTCAGTATTTTGATTTTAAAACTTTTTTTCTGATAAAAATATGTGTTCAATGTTTTGAATTAGCTTTTATTTTTATAGTTTCAGTTTTAATTCATTTCATTTAACTGTTAAATTGTAATTTGATGTGCTTTTGTCATTATTATTAGCTTATACTTATTTCAGTTCATTTCATTTTCGTTTAAGTTTTTATTCTTTATTTTTTATTTCACACATTCCTGTGTATTCCAACCAGTTTAAAGAGTGTTAAAACAATAAAATTAACATAGCCCTAGGCATCACTGCTAATAATTTCTCTGCGATAGTAATATCGGCACAGTTTCTTCATCTCATATGTGTGTAAATGTGTTTCAGGATCGGAGAGGGACGGAGAGCACTCGAGGTTTGGGTCCGGTCAAAGAACATGGGGTTTTGTTTCAGTGCAAACCGGAAAACTGGACGGATCAGAAGAAACCAGCGCCCACCATGACCTACTGGGTTATTGGGTATGTCTGTAAATGCAAAACATAAATTAGCTTAGTTATGTGAGACACCAACATGCATACATCAGGAAAACATCATATTTTCCACCTCTGATTTGCAGTCTCTCGTTTGCGTTCCAGGCGAATGCTCCTCGAACCCGTTCCTCAAGAGTTTTACGTGTGCTTCCATGACTCC
>NW_015770615.1:0-761 GCF_001515625.1 Sinocyclocheilus rhinocerous
GGTGAAGCCACATCACTGCACGGTATCTCAGCACACAGTTGCCATGGCAAAGAAGTCCTACTGGTCTCCAAGGTACCCAAGCCTATTGTCTTTGCTTTCTTTATTTAGATGAAAACATGATTTATTGTAGAGGATACTGGTCTGCTTTGCCGTGAAATGGGCAAATATACATGTATATATATATATGTGTGTGTGTATGTTTAATATCAGACCACATGTCTTCATTTACATGGATTTTTAAAGAAAAACAGAATGTAATGTTGTTAGACACTTGATTACGTTAGTTGCAATTAAATTGAAACGTATTATAGTTTCAATTTATATGAACTGCAATTAGCTGAATTTTAGAGTGCTTTTTTTGACACACTGAAGTACATTTTTATATGTAATTTCATAATTATTTTATTGTCTCTGAAATATGGTTAAAGTGTACTGCCAAATGTATTTTAATGCCATTTCTATTGAAACTTGCATGCCATATATTTAAACATTTATTTGTAATTACACATTTATAATATATTATTTTACATTTAAAATATATTAGCTTTAAATGTAACGATGAATAACACTACAGTTAAAATTATAATCAAGCAATGCACACACAGTCATGTATAGTCAATTATTTACAAGTATTTATATACATATATGTCTATTATCAGACGGTGTGTCTTTAACTTATTTACTTGGAGTTTAAGCATTATCATCTTTTACTTTAGCTTACACACACACACACACACACACACATATATATATATATATAT
>NW_015770616.1:0-763 GCF_001515625.1 Sinocyclocheilus rhinocerous
ACACACACACACACGCTGCTTTTCTGTGTGTTTGATCTGTGCCTCAGGCAGTGTGCCAAAACTAGACAGAAGAAATCCCTGCATATGCACCCTCTGGGTCCCAACTGCAAATACAGGATGCTAATTATCATGAATTGGGATTTTTGCATTCACCAGTCCATGAATGCAAATGTAGTGGTTTCTCAAATTGTCTTAAAGAAGAACAAAGAGATAGTGTTCAATAGTTTTATTTGTCTGTGTTGTTGTGTTCCGAAGACTGAGATGTGTTTCCAAGAAACGCAATTGTTGTTTGTCACCACAATAAACAGATCTTTGTCCAATTTTACAGATATTTTCCGCTTCTGAAAGCCATGTCCTCAGGAACCTGCATGTAATTTGTTTTTCGGTTTTAAGGTGTGTTAGTTCCAGGTGACCTTTGTGAAATGCGGCAGACAAAATATACACATGAAGACGGAGCCTGTGATGGAAAGAGACTGGAGATGGATATTGATTATATGTGTGTTCAGAAAGAAAGATGCTCACCATCAAAATAGGATCGACCGAATGTGGCCTGGATATAGAGGTACTGTGAAAATCTGCTCTATTTCTCTCTCCTCTCCATGTTTCTTAGACTGAATGTCCAAAATAGAATTAATGTTGAATGCTTTGTGGTCTCTAGGTACTCTTGAAATGTTTCTCTCTCATTTTCCACCCCTTTCTGCCTCTCTCTGAGAACAATACACTCTCCGTGCGCTATTTTCAGTGATTTGATTCATGGTTTAAA
>NW_015770617.1:0-763 GCF_001515625.1 Sinocyclocheilus rhinocerous
AGAGTTCTTTGGAATGAAGCTTCCTTGATTCTTCTACCAGCCTAGTGCAAGAGGTTCTGAAAGAGCCTATCCATCCTAATATCACACATATTCTTCCTATATTTAGTTTAAGTATGAACAATGATCATACTCATTTGTAGGACTGAAAGTTAACAAAAACATTTGTTTTTCTGTTACAACTCCTTCTTTACCAAAAAGACCATTTGGAATTCCTAAACAGGTATAGTGATCAAGGTCTATGGGCTGAGATGTTTATGATTAATTAAATACATATAAATATATGAATAGAAAAATATAAATATGAAATACAATTCAAATAACCCAGTAGATCTGTGGTTCTCAACCCTGTTCCTGGAATACCCCCAGCACTACATATTTTGAATGTCTCTTTTGTCTGACCCATCCATTTGAGCACTTGGATTCTCTACTAATGAGCTAATGACCTGAATCAGGTGTGAATTAGGGAGACATATGAAATCAAAGTCCATTTACGGCAAGTAATTTCACTCAGTGGCAATCTTTGCCACCTCTCAGGCAACTATTTCAGTCATGCAAGTACAGCTCCCAACTCTTCGAATTGGGAAGCATCAAAAAAACAAAAAAATATTATTTAGGAGATGGGACTTCGCCATAGTGTGTTGCACTTTTTCCCATGGTGTGGGTACTCCCCCTGCAAACAAGCCTGCTGGCCCTTTACGGGCCCACTTTGGGCTGCCAGCGCAGGGCCCCTGAGAATTTGCTCGTTGGCAAAACGTTGGCCCCT
>NW_015770618.1:0-763 GCF_001515625.1 Sinocyclocheilus rhinocerous
AGCTAGGCTTTTTCAAGCCAACTTAAAGTTTGTCTACAAACTTTTAAATGTAGTTTAAAATACTTTATTAAATTTTTTTAATATATTACCATTTCTAATAAGCAATTACTTGGAAAAAAATGCATTTATACTTTTTTTTATAAATGTTATTATGAATATTTAAATGTATTTTATTTCAATTAACAATACAACATTCCTCATTTTCATTTAAGTTTAAGTTGAAGTACTAAAATGTCTAAAACTGAAAAGTTATATAGACATATAAAAAAAAAACTAAAACACATTTAAATTAAAATGGAAAATATAAAAAGATTGAGTTCTGTGAAGCTCAAAGTCTGTGGTTCTGCTCATCTGACTGATAGAAAGCGTCTGGAGACCTGCATAAGGCTGATGTGGGTAATGTTGGGTTATGAGTTGAGTTAGTTTACTGGCTCCAGCTGAAGAGCGGCGTGGGTTTCACAGCTGTGCTGGTCTTCAGCTGCAGGCCCAGCTGTCGAGTCACATGACCGCGGCTCTGGAAATAGACAGCGCTCAGCTCCGCGGCGTCACCTTACCACTGAGTCACTCTCTCCCCGTGACTCACACAAACACACCCGCCTTCATTTCAAACACCATCAACACGGCCCTGCGATCTGCTTCATTTATTTAATTTTTCTGGACTCAGTTTTAATGGTTAAATTAAATTTTAGCAATCAAAAAGCATGTCTAATTAACTGAAGTCATGAACAATTTAACAACAGTTTATTAAAAGTTTAACAAAAAT
>NW_015770619.1:0-760 GCF_001515625.1 Sinocyclocheilus rhinocerous
CCTCAAACACACTCCACAGAGAAATCACACACACACCTCTTATTAAGCTTGTGGTGGGATGATCATTTGTAGCCGCTACTGGAACCACAAAGTAACTCATTATCTTGTACTTTATCAAACCCACAATGAATATTACAGTCTAGACTGAACCGCACATCCAGGACTAGTAGAATCCCGTCAAGGGTTTGATTTCAGAATCCCTGATCTGTGTTAATGTGTACAGTATCTTGACAGAAGAGGATGAATTATATAGATATATTTCAATATAAATACTCTTACATATTATTCATAATAAATAAGAGTGTCCAGAATAAAGATAAAAAACTAGTTAAAAAAATGCACGTGCCTAGTTCTTTCTATTCATGGCTTCATATGCTTATAATTATTCAGAATTATTTATAATTTAATTATATAATAAATTATATAATTATATAATAAAAACAAGAGGCACATCTTAAATATCTATCTATAGGACGTGCATCGTCATTTTGCAAGTGTTGAAATGCAATCTATTTGTTCGGACAGTGTAGTCAAAATCACAATACCAAGATACTTTGTTATTTTGGAAAGAGAGGACAAAAAACTAAAAAATTTTATCATCAAATCGATCATTATGGTATATTAGAAGACATTAATGATTATTGTATTTTAAATATTCATAAATATGCTTTGAGTCTTAAACTGCTTATTAGTTTCCTTATTGGTAATTCAATATAAAGATAGATAGATAGATAGATAGATAGATAGAAAGATAGATAGA
>NW_015770620.1:0-763 GCF_001515625.1 Sinocyclocheilus rhinocerous
CAGCTGCAAAACAAGGAACCCCTACTTGAGTTGCTTCCAGCCCTGGAGCCGCTTGAGCACCATGTGCGCTACGTCATAACGCATGGAAACCAAGGCGAACACTTCCGCATCCTGGAGCGTCGCGACGGGAAGAGCGTTCTGCGGCTGGGCCGAAAGCCACCCTCTCCAGGTTTGTACCGCCTGGAAATCGCCAGCTTGCGTCTGTTCGGTCCGCGCAAACTTCAGCAAATGGAGGACCAACATGACAGCGACTACTTGCTGGGCGAGATCGGCGACGCACTGCGCATCAAGCTGCACATCCACCTGCACTGAGACTGACCCTTGACCCCGTGCCCTTCACTGCAGGGCGTAGGCTCTGAGAGACTGTGTCCATTTACCGCCATGTTTTGGGTTTGTTTTTATTTGCCGTCCTTTCATAATCAGCCCCCACCGACTCCACCAGGTTGGGTGGAATATGTACATACACCACCTTAAATTAGCAGGAGTGCGTTAGCACTAGCACCCACTTTTACCAGAGGGACAATCAGAAATATCAGTCGTGAGGACGATTTAATTTTAGTACAGCTATTACAGTTGTAAACTGTCAAAATTATCATGTAATGACATTCAGTCTTTAGTGCACATAAAAACGTTGCATTATAGATGAAGAAAATATAATGACTATTCACTCATCTCGATATCTCAGTGCAAACTGGGGTCAAAGTTTATTCCATTCAGTATTTAGAGTCATTTGTCAAGTATTGTACTGTTTTTGAAGAAAAAA
>NW_015770621.1:0-763 GCF_001515625.1 Sinocyclocheilus rhinocerous
CACTGTCAGAGTGACTTTAGTGCTGTCCATGACTGACACTCAGGCAGAAGGAGAAGAGAATGAAGAGACCTAAAACACAGAGAGAAAGAAACACATCTGATGCCCGGTGCGAAACAAATCTAAGCCACGTTAACAGCATCAGCTGATCTGGATTTGCCCAGTGGTCTGATACCTGCTGTGCACTTTTAAAGCCCCTTCTGGTTCTTTAAGAATCCTTTAACGTTACATTATAAACGTATTTCAATTATACGCCCTAAACATAAACAGAAATATTTTTACTACTGCTGGACGCAATGGTATGTCAGATCCTTGAATCTAAACGATCTTAAGAGAGTAGCTTTCACCACGTTTCACGAAACTCACACTGTTTGAGTGGAAGAAGCGAAACAACACGGTCTGAACCGGCTACAGCCGGTTACTGTCAGCGACAACAACACCCGGTATCCAAGGGTGCTGCTCAAAACATAGCAAGCTATCTACCTAGAAAACACTGTTACGTTCTAAAGGTTCTAAAAACGCTAACGTTACCTAGAAAGGGACTCCACTAGGTTTTGAGACGCAGCCACTATTTGCGGAGCGAAAACGTGTATATGTGTAGCGTAAAACGAAATGTATAGCGTACATTCAGTGTCGAGTCCCGCCGATATATCGATTAAAAACATGATAAAGTGGCAATTACCTGAGTTTAAAGACAAATATCCATCCTTTAGTACGGCGGTACCGGTGTTCCGGTGAATTCAGTTTCCCTGTTTCCCCCTCACAG
>NW_015770622.1:0-763 GCF_001515625.1 Sinocyclocheilus rhinocerous
AATACCTCCTCCTCCTGCTGGAGCAGGGGGAAAGATCGCTCGAGAACCATACCAGACTGTTTCTGGCCCTCGCCCATCTCACCAACTACCCGGACGATGCGCTCTGCGCGTTCTATGATGCCAGCTTGAACCCCGCGTGCAGAGCGCCGTCTGTCCGAAGATGGTTCTCGAGCGGATTTCGCCATCTTTGTAGAGTGGATACTGGCGAGAAACGGATCCCCGTTAACCATCTGTTCCGATGAGGATCTCACCAGTTCCACTCTTGACCCAGAGCCCAGCCCACCATCTCATCGATGTGCGGAGCCCAAGCCCGAGCCCACCAAGGACGGAGAGCAAGTTCCCACCGCGAGGGAGCAAGTCATGGACGGTGAGTGCACGGAGAGGAGCTCCGCCCACTGCACCGCGGCTGAGGGTGAGCTGAACGTGCATCTGGGACTGCTGGACTTCGAGGGGGACCTAATTGACTGGGAAGCAAATCTGGAGGCCAACTTGCCCCTTCTCCTCTCTCCTTCATCTCCGCTGGTCCCATCCAGCCCTCCTTCGTCTCCTGTCCCTACGTCCAGCCCAGAGTGGCCTCCCGTTTCCCAGTCCAGCCGAGAGAGAGACTCAGTCCCTGAGTCCAGCCAGGAGTGAGCTTTGATCCCTGAGGGCAGCCCTGAGAGCCCGGAGGCTCACGAATGCCTGCCCACCTACCCGCTCCTGCCTCCTCCATCGCTGTAGTCTGGCAACCCCTCTGCTCGCCCTCAGCCCACCATCAGTACGA
>NW_015770623.1:0-763 GCF_001515625.1 Sinocyclocheilus rhinocerous
CCCCCCCCCCCCAGAATTCTTTGAGAAGAGAGTTCAAGAACAGCATTTATTTGAAATAGTGTTTCATAATATTTAAATATTTTGTAAACTTTTTAAATTTTATATTAGGAAAGTCTTTACTGCCACTTTTGATAAATGTAATACTTCCTTGCTGAATACAAGTTACTGTTTTCCAACAAAAAAATACACTGATGGAAGTGTAGCTGAATAAGTGTTGTCTCTGTTTTACCCAGATTTACTGCGCATGTTTTTCGACGCGTTGTACGATGAGGACGTGATTAAAGAGGAAGCCTTCTACAAATGGGAGTCAAGCAAAGACCCGGCGGAGCAGCTGGGGAAGGGTGTGGCCCTGAAGTCCGTCACTGCCTTCTTCACCTGGTTACGGGAGGCCGAGTCCGAATCGGACAACAGCTAATCCTGAACTTTGCTAGCCCAGGTAGCACTGGAGAGAATCCGCTGCCATGGACTAATGAGAGGAGGATGTCTGACAACAGAGTTAAACTTGATCCTCGTAAAGCCAATCTTATCTGTTCGGGGTGGCTCTTGACGGATATAAACTACAATCATTTCTCAGTCATTTATTTTGCTCTCTATATCTATTGTGGCTAATGTCCACCAAAAAACAATAAAATGTAAAAAAAATAATAATAATAATCTGCAGGACTGCTTAAACGTGTTACCAATTCATCGTCATTTATTTTTAACGAGAAATTCTTGAGGAAAAAAGTACAAACCAACGCTGCTCTTACATGTTAATATAGAT
>NW_015770624.1:0-763 GCF_001515625.1 Sinocyclocheilus rhinocerous
CTCAACTTGTTCCTAATCACTCAAAAACCACTTACTGACAAGAAACCCATCAGTCAGGAGAGCCTGTACAATAAAAGTCTTGGAACCTGGCAAGCTTATATTCATCAAACCACAGAAATGTCACAGCATACAAGAATGATGGCTTTTAATTTAGAAAATGAGTGTGTAACATTAAGTTGATGACATAAAGCTCAGGCTTGAACATCCAATTAGTCATTGACTATGAAGTAATGCATTTAGAGCTACTGTACTTCCTGTCTGAAAAACATGTCATAATTTCCTGATAAGCCCTGAAAGCTTTCACAGCGCAGTCGGGAATGGAAACTGCCCTGTTAGAGAGGCCATCAAAACAATGTTCATGAGAACACAAATGACAAAGACTCAAACATACTGGCCACAAGTGGTTTGAATTTGATTAAATAAATTTAAAAAAAATGGCTCTGCCTTTATCTAATTGCCCAGTATTGCTGTCATTTCATTTTCACTATGTGGTTGAACTCTTTGAACATTTATTTAGTTTTTATGTAAATCTGTGGAATGAATTAAGCTTATGATGAACAGATTTTTCCGTATATTTCAAAACATGATTATGATTTGAGGTTAGGCCTTTTGTTAGAAAAGCAGCTATAAAGTAAAATTATCTGGTCAATTTTTGCAAAGTTGTGTTGCAAAACAACTGATTTGAATGACACCGCCATACAATTCACTCTTTTACGGTCACTGTAATTATCTTTACAATGTAATTCAATGAGCCTTTTTATCC
>NW_015770625.1:0-763 GCF_001515625.1 Sinocyclocheilus rhinocerous
AGAGAGTGTGTGTGTGTGAGTGTGAGTGTGAGTGTGTGTGTGTGTTTAGGCAGCTCATCTGCAGAGCTGCATTAAAGATGTATTCCTCTCACTAACCTGAAGAGCAAACAGAGAAACGCCTCTGAATGCCGAAACACTGGAAGCGTTTCATCTCCACTGCGCTAGAGAGAGAGACAGAGACGCACAGGAGAGATCTGAGTCTGTGAAATACACAGCTACATTATCACACTGAATAAAAGCAGAGTTACAGACACAGAGAGGTCTGAGAAACCAAGCCATCAACGATATCTGACCGCTCTGAGTTTGACTCTATAATCATCACACGGCCCTGCATCATATCTGATGAATGAAATCCAACACTTGTTTCTGACTCATTTTGAGCTGCTGATTTCAAAAATAGTGGTTGTTTTACTCTCTCATGTCACACTTTCTCACTCAAAATGATGCATTTTGTAGCATTTTGCTTTTGAGAATAACTTGTGCAGTGAAGAAGTCTTGAATTCTCCATTAATCAGCAGAAAATCAGCCAGATCACAACTATTTTATCCATTCTCAGCTCAGATCACATTATTTGATGCATGATCCTGAATTACAGCCAGAGACAGAAGAAAATACAAACATGACTCGAGCCTGATGTTTTCTGCTTTCACTGCATCCAAACAGACACATTGCAGATTTTGTGAGAAAAGCTTATTTATTTAGTTCTCTGACATCAAATGGAGTATTTGAACATTTTTAACTCATTTGCAGATTGCGAGTTAAA
>NW_015770626.1:0-763 GCF_001515625.1 Sinocyclocheilus rhinocerous
CTCATCTGATCTTGGCAAATATCCGAAGAAGGGAGCTTACAATCACACTTTCAAGCTGTTTCCCCTCTTACCTCCTGCTGTTTCATTCACTTATCACTCCTTTAACAGAAGAATGGACTTGAATAAAGAAAAAACAACATCTAAAAAAGCAGAATTCCATTTTAGTTAAATGTTGAGTTATTCTTCAGTGGTAGCATGTGTGTTTTCAGTATGCCACGGTGTTGCATTGTATAGATTCATGTTTTCAGATTCAGATTGGCAGCCAAAAAGCTTAAGATTCTGTCTGGCATCATAACAAGTAAGTTTGTCAAGGTTCCGGTGAAAAGTAGTACAGAGCAGAACATTCACAAGAACATTTCAAAAGGAAAGGAATCTAAGGGCATGTTTTTTTTTTTATTCCTAAAGTTGTGAAGTAAGAAAAAAAGGGAATAGGTCTTAGAAAATGAGCTGATCTCACGTGGTTGTATGTTCTCTGTGTATCATTACTCCTGCGATTTGCTGAAGTTTCATTGTTGAAGCAGTGTTTATGTTTTGGCAGGCAATAAATTCCTCATCTATAAGTGAAGATGAAATATGGGTATTTTTTATGTATGCCATGTAAATTGTAACAAGTTAAATGTATATTTATAAATAATACTATTTCACATTGCTTTGTATATAAAGTCTAGGATCACGTCAAAAATCTAGGAGTTTTTTTTTTCACAAATGTTTCCTTTTAAGTACAAAGCTTTGCTTTGGATCATTTTCAAAAAATGCTGGAGAA
>NW_015770627.1:0-763 GCF_001515625.1 Sinocyclocheilus rhinocerous
CTATTCTTCTTCCATCTGCCAGGATCATCTCTCCACTCTCCACCAATGTCTTCAGGATACAGGTGACATTTGTGGGAGCTTTATCAGCTTCATCTATTACCAGGATATGTCCCATCTTCACAGCTTTAACCTTTAGAACAACAGACGAGAGCACATTTTTATTCCATCATTTCATTCTTCCATCAAGTTCAATTATGTTAGGCAATGCTTCTTGCACCAAAAACAGGTGTAAAGTATTTTAAAACAACCATTTTCTATCTTCAGGCTACTTCTACACACTACAGTTTTGGGTCAGTATGATTTTCTTTTTTAGAAATCAATACTTTTATCCAGCAAGGATGCTTTAATTAGATCAAAAGTGACAGGTAAGACATTACAGTTGCAAAATATTTTATATATAAAAAAAAAAAGCATATTAGAAAAAATGTATCACGGTTTCCATAAAAACATTAAGCAGCAACTGCCGCTCACCTGAAATACACTACCATTTAAATTTGTAGTCAGTAAGATTTTTTATTTTTTTTTTAAATACTTTTATTCAGCAAGTATGCATTATATATGTCTTTACTATCACTTTTGATCTATAAAAATAAAAAAGATTTGTATTTCAAATAAACGCTGTTTTTTGAATATTCTATGCATCAAATGATCCTGAAAAAAATGTTTTGCATTATAATTTCTAAAAAAATATTCACTGTTTTCAACTTTGATAATAATAAGAAATGTTAACTTGAGCATCAAATCAGCATATTAGAATGATTTC
>NW_015770628.1:0-763 GCF_001515625.1 Sinocyclocheilus rhinocerous
AGCTTGTTCAGGTGTGTTTGATTAGGGTTGGAGTTGAACTCTGCATGACTGCGGCTCTCTAGGACCGAACTTGCCTACCCCTGACCTAGTATGAGCTTCCCAGGTGCACCTGAGAGCAGCATTAGTATTTGGCAGGTCATGTGATCTTAACATGTCTGTCCAAATGAGGGTGACCTGTTCCATGTCAAATAAAACTGCTTTAGGCCACTCATATGACACTGTTAAGAAATTTCATTAATTTCTACAGAGGTCAACATTTTAATAAGGACCAAATTTAGAGTTCAGCTTTGAGAATGAAAACTAACCTGTTTCTTCAGTATCTTCTTGTTTCACTCTGATTGCTTCTTCAATCTTCACGTCTTCACTCTCCTCTTTAATAAGCGCCATCTTTATATGGCATGAGGATCTCAATTGCTTCACCAGGAGTTTCCCCCTCTGTTTGGACATTGTCATGTTTAATATGAGAATAATTAACAGAAAGAAAACAAAATCAATGACAACTTGGTTTTTAAATGTATAAAAATGCTCAATTTAATTTCAACTTCTAGTGCCTATTTATTGACAGGGATGGTAAACCCATTGCTGAGAAATCATAAAACTTTAGGGTGAATGGAGTGACTTCAAATGTATAAATGTTTCTATTTCTATATTGTGCTTAAAGTTATTGCTTGTGGTTCAATATTATGTTTTATATTAAGAAAATGTTTAGGTGCAGGAGTTGGGTTGCACTAAGCTCTAGCCTATAACAGTGGAGGTTTGACAT
>NW_015770629.1:0-762 GCF_001515625.1 Sinocyclocheilus rhinocerous
ATTTTCAGCATCATTACTCCAGTCTTCAGTTTTACATGATCCTTCAAAATAATTTGATGCTTAAGAAACATTTCTTCTTATTATTATCAATGTTTAACAGTTTAACACTTTTTTTTTTTCAGGTTTCTTTTGTAGCATTATATATTTCTGTACTGTCTTTTGATCACTTTTAACGTGTCCATCCTAAATCGAAGTATTAATTGACAAAATGAATGAATGAATGAATGAATGAATAAATAAATAAATAAGCAAGTGTATTACAATAAAGCTCTATAGTTATTTATTTATTTTGGTATAGAGAAACAGCACATCTTGATCAAATGGAACATCAAGTCAAAAACTTGTTGGTTTGTATGAAGAGTGAACCCTTCATAATGTATACATTATATGTTTCAAATGTGAATCGCGAATGTGAATCAGTGAATCAAGACAATTAACCCTGAACTGTTCATATAAGATGCCATTTCCATGTCAAAATAAATATAATATTTATAAAATATCTCCTCTGACAGTCAATGTCTGCCAGGTGTTTTTATTATCACAGAGCCCATCAAAAATGTCACATAACTCCTTCTGTCATAATTTTGTCACATTAAGACATTGATAGATAGATTGAAAAAGTTCCATGTGTTTTTTTTTTCGCCTCTTTTTCTCTCCGCAGGTTCTGCACAGACAGTTTGCAATGTTCAGGTGGGATTAATGAAAACAGTGTGATGCGATTTGCATAACTGAATTGCCTCTGTGATTTCTCCTTCCTTGCAC
>NW_015770630.1:0-763 GCF_001515625.1 Sinocyclocheilus rhinocerous
TGGTACCGAATACTGAAATTTTGGTACCGTGACAACACTAACCTGCTCAACTGAAAAGTTTCAGTGACAGTTTGTGTGATGAGTTTTCTTATACAGGATTGTCAGTCTTCCTTTACTAGTACAAGGAAACCCTATAAACACAAACACTCCCTCCATTTAGGGTCAACTGAACGGTCAACCCGCTAAACAGGTGAGAAGCGCTTTTGTTCATGTATGCGAACCCTGTTTCCATTCCCGTACTCCCACCCAACATTATATAGTATAAATAAATATTCAATCAAGCTCTCTTTTGAAGTTGTGTGTTGGCTGGTTACTATTATGTTACAAATCCCAGGACTGAGGGGTAGTTATAGAAACCCCTTCCAAAATACTTGGTAGGAAAAATAATAGACGCCTTGAGCCAGGGGGTTCCACCCTTTTCTCCACATCCTTTAAACCATCAGCGGCATGGAGCCCATGACGCAGAGCGGGACACCTTCTCTGTCGTGGTCTATTTCACCTAATGGGTGTTCCGCATTTTTTTCAGCTTTTACGTTGTGGCTATAAAAATGGCCACTTTGCTTATTGGCCCTCTCCAGCGTTGGCATGGAAACGGCACGGAAAAAATCCCAGTGGCGTAAACCCAACTGGCAGCTCTTAAAAGTGGTTCCCTCTGCGTTAACCAGACGGTAAAGCCTGTAATAACCCTAGCATTATTTACTTAGCTTCAGGCATTATTGTTTATGTTATATTAACATAACCTTTATGCTTTAAAGGAATAGTA
>NW_015770631.1:0-763 GCF_001515625.1 Sinocyclocheilus rhinocerous
CTTTGTTGCCATGACAACATGACAACACAAACACAGGTGTGTGAGGCGGGTAGACGAGGAGTGAAAGAGCAAAACATCTCACGGCTCATCCAGCAGTGTGCACATGTGCGTGTGTGTGTCTGCGATAGGTGAGAGGTCCATCGACACCTTCATACAGGTGCAGCCCTTCTCACCTGGAGAGGTTTAACTTCTTAAAACGCTCGTCTTTCAACAGGAAAGAGGGAACGTGAGCGAACAAAAAGACGAAAGATGAGTGTGTAATGGAGGAGCCCTCAGATGTCGTCTGATTGACTGGCACGACCGTTTCTCTCGTCTACAACTACGCACTGTTATTAGACGTACGAACCTGAATAGGTGTCAAAGTGTAACTGCTTTCACATGCGCACACACCCCAGACGTCTCTGTGGCAGATTTGTAACAGATTATTTTTCTCTTCTCATATTTCGTAAACTCTTTCGGAGCGAGTTTGTTTATTGGTGAAAGTGGACACCGGCTGAAATTCCGAAGTGAATTCCAAACTAGATTAACTCATCATCGCCGGTCCGCCCAATGAGGGGAGGCTACCACTGAGATCAGACAGGAAATTAAGTTGGCTTTTTTCACACTATCCCATCCATCTCTCTCCCTATCTAGCTATCTAACCCTACTCCAGCCCTGTACTCCCTTCTTTCCTCGTCTTCCTTCAACTTATACACACGCTTAGACTGTCTAGTTGGCCATGTTTGTGTCACCGGCTTAAAAATCCACGCCACTAATGACATCA
>NW_015770632.1:0-752 GCF_001515625.1 Sinocyclocheilus rhinocerous
AAATTTAAGGGGGTCTGAATACTTTCCGTACCCACTGTATCTAATGAATGACTTCACTCTCTCTCCATCTCCACGTCTCTCTGGTTTCCAGCTCAGGCTGTGTCATTAGCAGCTAGCCTGGGGCCTGGCCGGCCTCTAATAATTATAATTAGCGTTATTAGAGTCGACTCTGGAGGTGCCTGTGCGGGCCAGTCGCAGAGCCGGGCTCGTGCTGGTCCACTGGGCTGGGAGCTGCTGGTCTCGGGCTGTAGGGATGCTTCTCTTCAGGACACACACACACACACACACACACACACACTCAGCTCCTGTCAGCTCTGTTTTAGCCATGTGTCACATCTGCACATGTACGCTGGAACTTATTCTTTTAATTGACTTTCTGATTAGTGATTTTATTCTGTTTTTGATTGATTTATTACCCTCATACCACCTTTTCTATGTGTCTTCTGTGATCCATTGTGTGCAATATATATAATGCATTATATATAATGAAGGTAGATTTACATCTGCATCCTAACTCAAGCTACTACTGTCAACTCAATTTCTGAGAGACAAAAAAATGTTATATTATTGATATTGCAGCCTGCACTGCAAACTGTGCTGAAGATACGCATCAAAGTCAGGCAACACAAACCTGCTTCATGATTTGAATAACAAATATAACAATAGCACTCATTAGAAAATGCAGAAACTAAGAAAATTATTTGATCTTAAGATATTTATTTTGTTAAGGAAAAATGACTGGAAAAGTGTAA
>NW_015770633.1:0-763 GCF_001515625.1 Sinocyclocheilus rhinocerous
ATGCTCCGAGGGACCGGCTGCAGCAGGAAAATATATCAGAAGCCTTATCATCAGTGCTGGGATCTCCGGTGTAAAATCGATAGTGAAGCATAGAAGGCTGGAGTTTTCACCGCTCCTCTCCGTCATTTAAAAAGACTGCGGAGGTCCCCGGGGACTTAGTAACTTAGCAACCATGCCGTTTCTGCGATTAAGTATAGAGTACCGTAATGCCATTGTTGTTTTCGCAGCCTTTTGTTGCAAATATTGACGCGAGAAGATGAAATGGTTCGAGGATCACCTCTTAGCCTAGTTTACCTGTGCTCTCCTGAAGCCAGCTCTACTCGAGGACCGTCGGTCCATCAGTGAAGTGACAAGCAATCACATCTCAGCTGTCCTCTACAGTCCCTGCATGATTATATGCATTAGCTGCGACAGCACCATACAGCTAAAGAGATGAAAAGAGCAACTTTGATCTCAACATAAACAGAAGCCACACTTTGATGAAAAGGTGTGATTTGTTTGTTAGGGCTGCACAATCAATTGAATAAACAATCAAGGTTTAATTTTTGGATTCACTAGATCTTGCGCAGATCACTTGCGATGTAGATGGTGTAACAACCGATATACAAAGCAAGCAAGCGATTCAACAACACAAAAATTGCATTAAACAAAGCAAATACTCGGCACTATAATTTCAAACTCATAATCATGCAGTCCTACAGTAATGTCAACAGATAAAGATTTAATCAGTGTCTGTAGTCTTTTCTCTGATATATTTAGAAGC
>NW_015770634.1:0-763 GCF_001515625.1 Sinocyclocheilus rhinocerous
CTAATGTAAATTAGAAAAATGTTGGGCATGACCGAAAGTTTATGCCAATATGAGTGTAAACATGACGAAATACTGATAGAGGCTTTGGTTTGAACCATTTGATTAAAAACATTATGATGTCACTTCCTTAAAAAGATTTAAAAACAATCAGAAAGATGAAACCATTATTTTTAAAGAGGGAAATATGCTATTTATCAAATAATGTGACTAAGATCAGCATCGTCTTAATGATATCAGTAGTAAGTCACGAGGAGACACACAGCACATTTTTTCCCTGAGAACGAGCCACGGATGATTCTGACATTTATGTATGATTTACAGTAAAAGCTCCGCTGCGCAAAGGGGAAAATTTAACCTTTAATCCTCAAAGAGGAGCAATAATTGTAAAGACACCGATGTCTTCAGGTAGAGCTGGAGAAATAAAGAGCGAGACACAGTGAACACAGTAATCTGGAGTGAATCTGAGAACAGACTGGACTTCTTTTATTTGCTTTGCTCTACGGGAACACCGTGTACATAAAAATGACAAAGCTGAGCGATTAGGATTCAGGACTGGACCGATACGAGTCACTGACCCGCTACAGCCATCAGAGTGCTTTCAGACAGACCCACAGAACCTCAATATTTCATTTCTCTGAAAAGGGACAGTTCACTCAAAAATGAAAATTCTGTCATTTACTCACCCTCAAGTTGCTCCAAACCTGCACGAGTTTCTCTCTTCTGTTGAACACAAAAAAAAGATATGAAGAGTTTGGTTCCAAAA
>NW_015770635.1:0-763 GCF_001515625.1 Sinocyclocheilus rhinocerous
GACCAGACATATTTTGCAAATACTACACATTAAAAACACACCATATAAAAACACAAATTCTTGTTCATTCAAGAATTCACACAATATTTTCAGAGGACAATTATACTAAATGTTCAATTTTGAACTGGTCTCTGCATGTGTAACTGTTTACCTCTTTCTCCAACTCTACTTTTAGTTTCTCCTCCATGACTCTCTCCATTCTCGCCAACTTCCTTCTCAAACCTTCAGTCTCTTCTCTCAGCAGACTGTTGTTCTCTTTTGTCTCTCTGAGAAGGAAATAATTGAGAGAGATAATTGACAGTAGTCATAGTTCTAAATAAAGATTTATGTATGCATCCATCACACAAAAAGTTTGTTGATGACAATGTTGATACCTTAAGAAAGTATTTTCCTCCCGCAGACGTTTAATTTCCCACTCCAGTTCAGGCAGTCTGGCCACTTCAGATTTCATGTTCTTCACAATCACAGAGTCTTGCTCCTGAAGAGCCAAACGCCTCCCCAACTCCTGCAGACGGACAGCACAGATAAGAGGGAGCAGGGCACAAATTAAAGACAATTTCTTGATGTTAAAGCTGCAGTCCGTAAGTTTTTCCTCTTTGTCGCCATCGCTGTTTGAAAACCTGGAATTGCAGTTACTAGCGGAATTATCTTCATTGCGTGTGTTGTACTCTGGCATGGCTCCAGCGCGGATGAATCTAATGTTTTGATGAGTATGTGCGGCAGTCAGTCACCGCACCGGTGTGAATCCTATACTTAGTAATCA
>NW_015770636.1:0-764 GCF_001515625.1 Sinocyclocheilus rhinocerous
AAAATTTTGGTTTGTTCTAAAATGAGCAGGGATATGCAACTTTAGTTAATAATTAGTAAATAAATAAATGACTTTAAGTATTCAGTTTCATTGATCATTTAAATTTCAGTTTTTAAACGAAATGTTTAATTGTTCATCTTGGCCCCTATTTCTGCCAAAGGAGAATAGTTCATTTTTTTCCAATTTCGATATACATCACAAAAAGACGGGAAAAATGGTCTGTGGTACCTTTATAGTCTTTATTCTAAAAGATTAAAACCACTTTACAGTCTAAAAACATTAAACTATAAGATTAAATGGCTCTGAAGGAAATAAATTGCAGATACATTTTGAAGTAACACCACAGACTTCATATTGCATAAAAGGCTTAACAATTAAAAGTTTATTGAACAAATTAATGAAATTCATCATTAGTAGGATTACAAGTATCTACTCTGATAAAACAACATTTAGAAAAAAACTGTATTAAATAAATAAAATTAAAACAACCGGCAACAGGTTTCTCATTCCTTAACAAAAAATTGTCTGCACAATCGGATTGTGATGCAATCACAATGTGTGATCTGTTTCAATAGAGAATAAAAAAATTTAGAACATCTTCAGTGAATAAAACATGTATCCACAAACTTATTTAACACAAAACAATCAAAACAGCTCAAAGGCTGGGCCTATTTATTGCAGTGTGCCTAGAGGTGTTTTGGTTATGATCAGTATCACCATTTTTTTTGTGTGTTTTCGAAGGTATTCCCAAATGTCATGCTTGA
>NW_015770637.1:0-763 GCF_001515625.1 Sinocyclocheilus rhinocerous
TCAGCTCAGCTAGATTCCCTCTGGCTCGCTCGATGGAAATGGAGAATGTTGCCCGGTGCTTTAAATGTGAGCTCGGTGACCTTACTGTTCCCATGCTCTGTGGTCTGGTGCGTTAGCCGTCCACATTTCAGTGAGCGATTGCAGACGAGCGCAAGTAAACGTGGCCAAGGGTGGTGAGTATTACCCTGGCCAGAAATCAAACACCAAGGACACACCAAGATTAGAACCAGAGAGGAAAGCGAGCCAGACAGAACTGCATTCCTCGGCGTAGTGGGTTCCTGACCTGGTTATGTCACGAAGGACTCTCGTAACGTTCTGCCGTTGCACGCTATAGAGACCGCAGTGCAGTTTGTCTGGAATCGCTCCCTAATGTACAAGTGTGTGCATCCACGTGTCCTCCTCCGTTTTTCCTGCGTTCGTGTGGGCCGGTGTTCTTTGCAGGCTCTTGACCCGGTGTAACTCAGCCGCTGTGACTCACATATGCTGCATGTCATTAAGAGAATATTTCGAGCATGCCGTGTTCTCTTTGCACAGCGGTGCATGGAAACGGGTCACAAGTTCAGGTCAGAGAAGGGGCATCCTGTTCATTTCTGACCTTCAGGTAATTTAGATGCCCTGCAACCTTTCCACGCAGCAGGATACCGCTTGTGGTGAAAAATAATATGACTATTTTGAGCTCCGAGGATTGGATGTTTTGCTGAGACTCAGTGGGCGTACGGTTTCATTTGGATGGTTTCTGATTCAGAATCTGAGTCACGAGGCA
>NW_015770638.1:0-763 GCF_001515625.1 Sinocyclocheilus rhinocerous
CTGAAGGAAGTGTCTCTGCACCTCACTCCCAATTTCTCTCAACATAGGAGAGCTGTCAGTCAAAAAATAGGAAAACAAAGTAACTTGCGTTATTTATTTGAAAAAGTAACTCCGATATTTTGTCATAAATTTTAAAGTAATGCATTACTTTACTAGTTACTTGATCAAAAGTAATCTGATAATGTATCACATGTTATATGTAATGCGTTACTACCCCCAACACTGGTTGCTAGTGATAGCATCTCTTAAATCTGGGGCTGCAACCTACGATTATTTTGATAATCAGTTAATTTAATCATTGATTATTTTACTGATTAATCAGTAGGCTTTAATGGATTATTCAGCTTTTGCTTTAGTTCAAATATTGTGTTATACATATTCTATACTTATTTATATACATATAGAGCTGCTTTATAGCAAAAAATCAAGCTGTAATTCTGATTGAACGCAACACTGACACAGTTTTTTATGTTTAATGCTGTAAAGCTGCTTGCTTTAAAGCAGTCTATTGCATTTATAAATAAACGTGACGTGTCTGGAGTGCTGATTGCAGTGCATGTGCAAACATCCACATCAGTATGATCAGATGCTTTCTTAACTGCTGTTTTCCCACGCTGTCATGTTTGTTTCGTGTTTATTTTGTTATTGAGAGGAAAGCGCACAGCATATATTTACATATTCATCTAAATGCCACTCTCAGCAGCGTCGGGATGTTCACAGTAACAGTAAACCACTGCTTGCTTATATCGAACTTCTTTTTACC
>NW_015770639.1:0-764 GCF_001515625.1 Sinocyclocheilus rhinocerous
AAATTAATCTAATATGTCTTAATATTTTTTTTTCCAGTTCATGCCAGGGATTCATATCACTGTACTACCTTGAATTGTTTTTAATTCATAATCGACGTCAAATCTATAAGTTATTGTACATTAATATGAATTTATAATAGGTAATAGGTTTTATTTTTAATATCACCGAAGACTATAGAATACCCTAAAAAGGTCTTAAAAGGACTTTGATATCACCACTAGCGTTCCGTTTCTGTGCGTCGCCGACAGATGGCGTCATTAGGCTGTAGAATGTAACGTTAGATCGTCATCTCCGGCAACGTCACCGTGACGTCACAGTCAAAACAACCGAAACATGATGCTAGCGTCTCACAGCCGCGAGTAAAATGTCGTGTTTTTAGCGATTGGCGATGAAAACGTCGGAGATTTGTCATCTTAATGTCATGATCGTGGCGGACTATGTGTTTAGCAGCGTTTCAATCGGAATAAGGGATCAAAAAGTGATCATAAAAGCACCAGTGTCGCGACCGGTTTGCTAACGACAGGCGTCAGTCCAGCACTCAAACCCGGTACGCGTGAAATTATTCACATTTTACTTTGAAAATATGACATGTAAAGTCAATTGTGCTTCATTAAACTGATTAAAGCGCCTGTAGACGTACAGAGCACAGATGTGTCAGTCACATGTCATTCTATAGAGTTTCTCTTCTAATCACCATAAGTTTAGATTTAAGAATTATTTTGACTCGATTTTGTTTATTCATTATCGGTTTTGGTCAAATGAC
>NW_015770640.1:0-752 GCF_001515625.1 Sinocyclocheilus rhinocerous
ACTCACTCACACACACACACACACACACACACACACACACACAGTGTTTTACCATGGTAAAGCTGGAGTCAAGCTAACTTATTGGATTCTCTCTGTTAGCAGCGCCACACAGATCACTAATTAAAGTAATTTAACGATAATTATCCTCATTCGCATAGATGAACGCGTCTGACGCTCGCTCGGTTGCGGCGTCATCTGTTGTGCGCGTTTGAACTTCAGCGACTGACCTCCATTCTGCCGCGGAATCACCAAAACCTCCACGAAACGTCAATCGCTGCAAAGAGATCAATTATCCAACAAATCCTCTGCGTGTACTTCAGACGAAAACCCCAAACTTATCACTGTGCTGCTTACTTCCGCCTTCGTTACTTCCGTGGAAACGCGTCAACTTTGACGCACGAGAGGAGCCAGCCAATCGCGTTCTCCCGAAGGCCACGTCACTGTTTGCTTCGGTTGCTACGCTTGTTTGATTGACGTCTCAACTATCCAATCGCAGGCTGCTCGTCCGTCGCTCCAGAGGACAGGATTGGTTAGTCGAGGAGGCGGGAGGAGAGAAAGATGTATACGAGACAAAGCAGCTGCAGGACTATAAAAAAACTTCTCCTGGAAGAGATGATATTTGTTATGAGATGGTTAAACATCTATCAGAGAATTCACTATATATAATTTTGAGATCATACACAACCAAATAACTACAGGCCCCTAGCATTAGCATCGAATCTCTGCAGACTGATGGAGCGTATGGTCATGAG
>NW_015770641.1:0-764 GCF_001515625.1 Sinocyclocheilus rhinocerous
AAATGAACCGAGCATAAAATATCAGCTATGTGTTTAGCTTTAGAGGTTAAATTCTACAAAATGTTTAATCATTTATACACCTACTTGGTTGGCGGACTCATTGTGCATTGAAGAGTTCAATATCTGTGCTATTAAAATGCAGAATGAATGATTTTCTCCCTCTAGCACAAAGAGTGTCAGCTGTAGTCTTTGTAAGAGGTGGTAAATCTGCTTCAAATCAGTAATGCCTAATTAAACAGGTGGATTATTTTTTTCCACAGGGTATTTAACCTGATCTGTCTCGGTTCTGTTATTGGTATTTCTTCATCCCTTGCTTTTAATCATGCAGTACCTGATCATTTACTGTAACTGTAGATTTTGTTCTAAGATGAAGAACTTGAATTCATTTGAATTCAAAATTAAATTTTGCATGATACAGTAAGTTTTAGTACTCAAAAGGAGTATTTTTTTAAACCAAATTACAAATATGACTTGCACTCTGCTTCCTCCATATTGTGACATCACTGTGAAACCTATTAGCATATGACTGCCACCACAGCAACACATCAATGTCTACTTTCACAATATTGCCTCTTTATGCCTATTTACAATCATTACTAAAGTGGGATATAAAATATTCCTTGACTGACTGCAGAACAGTTCTGACCTATCAGGTCCAGTCCATCTGATTTAAGCTACTGGGGTTATTACTGTATGTTGCTCTAGGTACACATACCTACACATGTCATGTGATATCTTGTGGAGTCCCCCAAGGCTCAATTCTG
>NW_015770642.1:0-764 GCF_001515625.1 Sinocyclocheilus rhinocerous
ATATTTTATTTGGTATAATTGAAAAGTTCATAATCTGTTGAAAATCTTGTCAAATGATAACAATTTCTATATTACTTTTTTAAATGAATTTTAAACTTTTAAAAATACATTGTAAAATTAAATTAAAATTAGCCAAATATTAAATATGAATAAAAATAATAAGTTATTTTATTTGTTGTACAGTATCTATTATTTATCTGCAATGGCATCGTCGACTGAAAAATCTATATCCATCGACCACTGTAATATATCAACAAATTATTCAGCAATAATTTTCACAAAGAGTAAACATATTTTTCTAAAGCAATCACACATCTCTTTATAATTTATAAACTTTATAATATATAATTATTTTATTTTATAATATACTGTATAATTATTCAGTATGGTCTCTGCAATGCTGCCTTGGGAGTGTTTAAAAAAAATAAAGTACAGTATGTTAGGCAGCAACATAATTATGCTGCCTACTTTTTAAACAGCCTTCAAAACATGCATATGATACACTACCTTAAAATGATGCTGACACAGGCCACTTACTAGGCTTTACAACAGAGCGTCTGTTAGATAAGACATTCTTTAAGAGTTTATTTTGGACCTGCCTGCCAGTGTCTTAGCACACTACCCTGATTTCAGACACTGGTAGCTGAGGACACAGCCTTTCCCTTGCCAAGTTCTCTGTCTGTGGATGAGAGAAAGAAACAGAGTCTGAGAACAAGATCAAACCATCCAGATCCTTCCAGACAGAGAGAGAGAGAGAGAGAGTA
>NW_015770643.1:0-763 GCF_001515625.1 Sinocyclocheilus rhinocerous
TATCGCGATACATATTGATATTGAATTATTGTCCAGCCCTACTAGGGATGTGCACTCTGAAGTGACAGTGATTTAATCTTTTTGTTTTCAAATTCAGCCCATACACAAGACAACTTCACCCTACTAGCGCGCTATTTTACTATAGAAAGAGTGCAAAAATAGAATACAAATGAATGCAACAAACATCTTCATCTAAAGAGGGTCTCTTTAAAATGAAATATTCAAAATACAAGGTGAATTTTTTTACTCGAGTACTGAACTTCCGTCAAGTCAGTTGCAACAAAAATAGTGTGCATGCTGATTATGATTACGATGACAATTTGCAGGCAACCCAAAAATATTGCTTTTGTGAGGTGTTGATCATTGAGTCTTAGGCAAGACCTGGACAATACTACCGTACTTTTGGGACCTATGGATGCCCTGCACCAACTGATTATAAAGGCATAAATTGAAGCAAAAATACAACTAGCGCTAACCTGCAAACAAACCATCTGTCAACAGGTCAATGCAGAGCCATATTAAATGAGGATACAAGTTTAAGCTTTGTGCTGACTGTGCCAATGCCAAGACTATAGGATTGAGTGTGTATGTTAATCTAGTTTAAGATAAAGTGGTATTTCTTGTGTTTTACTGATGTGTAATGACAAATGAATCTGTGATTCTTCTTCTATTAAAACTACATTATCCAGTCACTGTTTGATATTGTGACTATTTTATTAACTTTTTTATATGAAAGAAAAAGTAACAACATTTTACAGGTGAA
>NW_015770644.1:0-764 GCF_001515625.1 Sinocyclocheilus rhinocerous
AATCATGTTAAAATGCATAGTTTATAAGAAGTTAATAAGGAGCAGTAGGGGGCGCAATATGCTTCAGAAACTGGAGCCAGAAAAATAAAGGAGGGTCTTTGTGTGCTTCCCCTGTCCTCTCACTGCGGATGGGTGCGGTTTCACATCAGTGCAAGATTCATAGCACATCATTTTAATACATGCATGCATGCTCATGTTTATGCACGGCTTGTAATCGATAGATCCACTGTGGTATTTCTACTCTAATACATCTGTGCAAAGTGTAAAAAAAAAAATGCATCCCACATTATGCAGATGAATGGTTACTGTATGAATAGGAAATGGTATAAAAGTAAAACATGCATGTAAAGATATACAAATGTCTTTAAAGCAACAAATACAAAGAAAAAAACGAAGTTGGATATAATGCATCTTTGTAGATCTTTCGATGGTTATAGATTTAATATTAACTGCTGCGTTGTTTCTCTGAAACAGGAACTCTTCCCTCTTCACACTCTCTAAAAGTGAAGCCACATAGCATATTACTAAAATATTAAACCACTAGCTGACCATCTTGATAATCATCAGCCTTCTCATTACTTCCTCTTTGGTGGTGCTCTTAAACATTAAACAATAATGTTGATTTTGTGCAAGGATGCATTTAAAAAAGACCTGGCTAGCTGATAGCCATCCATCAGAGGAACTCTGAAACTGTCTAGAAAAGAAACCTTAGGCTAAAAACAAAGCTCTGTGGTTTAAAACACAGCGTATGGGAATAGTGTGTG
>NW_015770646.1:0-764 GCF_001515625.1 Sinocyclocheilus rhinocerous
AATTACTGATTTTGCTGCAGGATTTCTCAGAAATTTTGCCACAATTAGCAGCATTGTTGTTTTATGGTGAAAACCCACCAATAATCATGATGCATGTAATTATTGTTAGGGACAGTACAATTATATGTAAATATAATAATATTGAAATTGTGTTCCTGGTCCCTCATGCACAAGGCATTGATGACAATAGTATAGAAATACTCATAATTCTGCTTTGCTGAAAATACAGAACTGTTTACTTTAGTACTGTTAACACACATTTGGACGTTTCTCTGACCAATAAAAGTAAGTTCGACGGATTAGGTTTGTTTACTATGATAAACTAACATGCAAAGACTAAAGATATTTGTTACCAATATATAGTGATATTTCCTTTTTTTCTACTTAGATTACCCAGTTAAGTAAAGTAGGAGGCAAACATATCAGGGACTGCTCAACAAAGATTTTGGACAGGTATGCCTTGTTGAAAATCAAAAGTACACTCATAAAAGCTTTGATTTCTGATAATAAAAGAAATTCCTGTTGCCTTGACTCATCTTCCCCTCTCTCTTCCAGACTGATGACCAACAATCTAATGTCACAGCTCAACATGAAGGGCCACGGCTCAAAAAAAGCATTTCAGTCAACAGCACTCTTCACCACTGTGATAGGTATATTCTGATATTACTTTGAGTGTGTTTTATGGAATTCACAGTGATGCACAAACCATTCAGAATAGACAATTGGGAGATGACAATGAACACGAAACAACGAAACAAAGGCCA
>NW_015770647.1:0-764 GCF_001515625.1 Sinocyclocheilus rhinocerous
GCCCGAAAAAGTGCGGGGGACGAATTTACGTGATATTAAAAGTGTCCCTCGCGTAATCTACGCCCCTGAGTTATGCACCGGGTTTAATTTATATATGAATGTAATTAATTTTATTTTATGACTGAACACAAACTATTTTCATTCAACTTAATATATAATTAATTTATTCATTTATATAACCTGTTTTTATTATTTAATATTAACCAAGATAGGACATCTCAGTTTTAAAAGTACGATAGGTTCTGTCTTAAAAAGTAATTTCAAGGCATCATAGATATCAAGGCTTACCATGAAGACATCTTTTCGGTTTTCTTGAGAATAAGGATTCCACCGATTTTTTTTCTTCTCTTCACATTCTTCACGTTCAGTTTAGAGTCAAAACGAAACCTGACGTGGCCTGATTCCTTTAGGTCTGGAAAGAAATGTGGTTTTGGTCTGATAGATGGACAAACGTCTTGTGGTGAGTTTCTAATGTATTATGCACGTGGGTGAGGGGCTTCTTCCTGTCCTGCTAACATGAACCTCACTGACTGTTTTCCTTTTTACATAAATATGTGTTAAATGGGTTAAAGACAAATCAGGATGCCCAAAATTTTGTATAATGATTAACGAATTTAGATTATTTGGTGAAGAAGGTCTGAGATGTGTAAAATGTGTTTAACATAATTCAGTAAAAGCTAAAGAAATTTGTGAATTTGTCCCAGACACTGGCAGACAATAACAAGATATGTTGATATACAAAAAGAAAAAAAAAGAAAAGAAAA
>NW_015770648.1:0-764 GCF_001515625.1 Sinocyclocheilus rhinocerous
ACATCTTAAATATTTGTCTTTCCACAGGGCAAGTTCATCCGCATCAACTTTGATGTAACCGGTTACATTGTGGGGGCCAACATTGAAACCTGTATCCTGATCTGATAACCATTCCATTCCATTTGAGCAATGCTGCAAATAGCTGCAAGATCAAATGCCTGAAATGGGTGAATTTCTGTGTGTCTTTATTTTTCAGTAGAAGTAAGGGTATTATTAAAAGTATTATTTAGTATTTTACAAATAAAAATCAAATCAAACAAACTCTAATGTTTGTATATTAGTTTTATTAAATTTAAATAAAGTGCTATGAAAATCCGAACAGGTTTGATTTGACGTAGACTGAAAAATTAGCTGTCAAATGGACTTTGCTTGCCCTTAACTTAGTCTAAAGACCTTCTTGAAAAGTCCAGGGCTATTCGCCAAGCCAAAGATGAACGCACCTTCCATGTCTTCTACCAGCTGTTGGCTGGTGCTGGAGAACATCTAAGATGTGAGTATTTCTTTTTACATGGTTAAGTTTTTTTAGTCAGTTTTTAGCAATGAGATTGAAGTGCAAGGTCAACATGGATGTAATGAAGCAGGCTTTGAATATTCTCAACATGTGAAGGAATTAGACTGATTATGGAGAGTATGGTGCGGTCTGCTGTCTAGAGAAGACTGCAGTTGTGTTAATGCTCTTGTTCTTCTGGCAGCTGATCTACTCCTGGAGGGCTTCAATGACTACCGCTTCCTCTCCAACGGTAACATTCCCATTCCTGGCCAAC
>NW_015770649.1:0-764 GCF_001515625.1 Sinocyclocheilus rhinocerous
ACATTTATAATTATATATTATATATAAATGTAACTTGATATTACATAGAAGTAATCTTGTGTAAAATAAGTCTGCTAATAAGTCAAATACAGTTAATTTAAAAATACAAAAATTATATACAATATATTTACAAATTGTTTAGAATTAATATATTAATTTATAATATATAATTAATATCACATTTACATATATAACATATATACATTCATAAAATAGTTTTGTCAATATTTAATGTGTGTCATATTTTTGAAAATCACCAGCACGCCACAGGTGCTGTCCACGTGCATTAAATAACCAAGAATATTCTTTTAAAAGCTTATTAAGTAAGGAATTTCCTGCATTCCATTTAAACAGCTCTTTGTATCTTTACATCAGTGTTGAGAGCGGCGCTGGAATGTTTGTGTAAACAGCTGCGCTGTGTTTGACACTGAATCAAACTCGTCCAGCAGGACTGAGAGGGAGACTGTTCTGCGAGCGCGAGTGTGTCAGTGGCACTGTGGAGTCTCTGTGCTGCTCATGCAGTAATGCGGCCTGGCTCGTCTTCCCTCACATGGAGAAGGGACGCTTTGTGTGGCGTTTGTGTCAGTTCCTAAACAGCTGAAAGAATGCGTGAGAATTCCTATGCGCATGATCACACGTGTTTGCTTTTTGTATCCAGAACAGGCATGCTGCTATGTTCCAAATGGAACAAATGCAGTACATAAAAAAATAATAAGTGAAACAACATTAGACATTCGTAGTATGCTACGTTGTTATCACATGAC
>NW_015770650.1:0-764 GCF_001515625.1 Sinocyclocheilus rhinocerous
GCTAATGAGATCAATCGCAGTGATGAATGACTAAACACTGACGAGCAGCACCCTGATGAAATTAGGCATGTTGGAAACGCAGCATACAATACAACGAGGGTGGCACCATCTCATTACAGCCTGCTCATTATAGCATGAGAACATCATGTTTTGGTTATGAATTTATATTTGGCATAATGGTGGAAACACCACATACCCTTCAGAGATGACCATCAAACATTATGAATAATTCATGTATGTCAATGTGAATGAAGTTAATGAGGAGAGTTTGCTGATATTAACTACATAAATGGTTAGTTCACCCAAAAATACATTTTCTCATCATCTACACACCCTCAAGTTCTTCCAACCTTATGTCATTTTCTTTCTTTTCTCTGTGAAATACAAAAGGAGACTTTCGGCTGAATGCCTGAGCTTTTCTGTTTTTCACACAGTGGACAAAAAAGCACAACAAAAGCAGTTTGCAAGTCTCCTGAAGTCATACGATAGCTTATTGTTATAAATAGGCTAGAATTTATAGTTTAAATGTCAGCTTAAATGTCAGTGTTTCTCACACAAAGCTTCTTTAACTCTTGACTTTTTTGTAACAAATTATAATGTTTCAACTATAAAGTAACACTTGAGTTTCTAAGTATAAACTTATATATAAAGCATATTTGAAACATTATTATTTTTTAGAAAACATATCAAAAGTTAAAGAAAACTATATGGGTAATGAAATATTATTGATCCTTTTAGAAGATATATTTCAGAAAAAAAAAAAA
>NW_015770651.1:0-764 GCF_001515625.1 Sinocyclocheilus rhinocerous
CAACTAATTGTCATATAGTCTTCGGTGGCACAGAGTCATGAGTAAGTTCATATGGCATCATATCGTAAGGAAATCAGATTTACACATTTTTACGAAACTACCCTCAGGATAAGAGCTGTTCCCAGATGATTTATGAAAGTGATTTACCTCAGAGGTGTAACAGTGAACATGTCAGAACCTGTACCAAGATAAAACATTATGTCTTTAGAACAAGAAGGAATAATGTATGTCATAAACAACTCAAGATAAGACAGAATTAATGAGATGGATGCATTATGATCCGGATGTTGTGGTTGGATTGTATGTGGTGTATTCAGTCAGGGTCAACAGGAGGTTTGGGTGTTTGCAAGTAGTTCCGATATGTAAAAACCTGCTTCCCTCTATTCTTGCACTGGACCTCCGGAAATTCTGCCTGTGAAAACATTCCGCTGTCGGAATTCTGGGAAATGATGCTGGTTTTGAGATTCCGTAATGGTCAGCTGCCACGTCTTTCTGTGGGTTTCCTTGATTTTTATCTGCTCTCACGATGACTTTGGCCGTATCACAAAGGCAGTTTTATCTCTTCCCATTGAGATTATTGCCAAACTCTGAAAGTTTAGAGCAGGAAAATGAAGGACTGTCTGTAAAATATTATATTTAAAGCATGTTTAATTGATGATTTGACAACTTTTCATTGTTCTATATGCTCAATTTTTTATTCCTTGTATTTAGGTGACAGCAGGCAGGAAAGGTGGCTATCATATCTAAAAGTGGAACAGGAAACC
>NW_015770652.1:0-764 GCF_001515625.1 Sinocyclocheilus rhinocerous
GTGTTTTCAGGATTCTTTAATGAATAGAATTGTTTACCATTTATTTGAAATAGAAATCTTTTGTAACATAACTGTTTTACAGTCACTTTTGATCAATTTAAAGTGTCCTTGCTTTAAATCATTAATGTCTTTACAGAGAAATCTTACTGACCCCAAACTTTTGAACAGTAGTGTATAATCAAGTAAAATAGTGGTAAAGTGCCATAATATTTGGTTTGATTTTGGGAATCTCTCTGACATCATAATAGGACAACAATGTTCCTGATTTTGGATGTACTCGTGAGTACAATCCAGTGTGTGGAGATGATGGTGTCACATACTCCAATGAGTGCATGCTACACTGGGAGAACAAGTACGTGAGCTGAACATTTGTGCAATGTAAATTCAACATTTTGAGAAGGCTGAGGCAACAGATGTGAGAAATCTCAGGCTAAGCCCAGATGTCAGCTGTGAATCAATAACAAACCTCCCAAGGTTTAGAAACAGACATGTTTTCATTATGAGGACAAATGATCTATTATAAAATAAAAAAAAGCACAAGACATAGTAAACATTCTTGACAGCAGTTCAAACAGAACTTGTGCCTCTTCTCTGTTTAGGTCTCGTGACAAGAATGTCAGCCTGAAGCACGTAGGAGTGTGTGAGACCTCCTGAATTCACTGCTGTCACATCTATGGCATCCACAATGGCTTTCCATTTAGATACTACAGCAACAACCAGCATGATTTTCTGTCATACATTAATCAGTATAATATGAAGACATG
>NW_015770653.1:0-764 GCF_001515625.1 Sinocyclocheilus rhinocerous
ATATATATATATACAGTATGTTACATGAAAGGTAACTATCAAGAGGATTTTCAGGAGGCATCACTGGAAAATCAGATAAAAATGACTTTTAACATAATCTCTTACTTGCAAGACTCTAAAGATGACCAAAGTGTGACACTAACTGTTCAAAAGAAACAAATAAATTGTCAATAAATAAATCTTTGAAGCATTTTATCCTCTTGTCAGACCAGCTCCTAAATGACCCATCCTGCATTGAAGGCAAGAAGAGGTGATTACGGGTAACAGGACTAAGAAGAGTAGGATCTTTAAAACCAAATGATTTCCTGAATTGGGTCCAAATCCTTAGCGAGTGTTTTACCACTGGACAATCGACAGAAGTATAAGAAATTAACTGTAATTTGGTTGCAAGTGCTGGAAGGGAAATTTGCTTATGGGCATGTATTTCCACCCATGTCCACCCAGGATGGTTTATTGGGTAGAATATGATAATGCCACAAATACAGTGTATTTCGTATATTAGCTGCCCAGTAGTAAAACATAAAATTAAGCAGGGCCATACCACCATCTCATCTAGACCTCTGAAGGTATAATTTACGCAAACGAGTATGTTCACCATTCCAAATAAAAGTAGAGATAACAGAGTCCAAGCATTTAAAATGACGGAGGAATAAACAAAGGTAAACACTGACAAAGATAAAGAAATTTAAGAAGCACCACCATCTTAATGGAATTAATCTGCCCGATGAGAGAAATCTTTAAAGGGGACCATTTAGAAAGATCTT
>NW_015770654.1:0-764 GCF_001515625.1 Sinocyclocheilus rhinocerous
TACATATGTGTATGTACAGCCACACACATATACATATACATGTATTAAATTAAGGTTGCATGTCAATCAGATCATATGTAACTGATATTTCAAAAACATTGTAAGAATGTAGTGATTTACTAGTAGTGGTTGCAGCAAAGGAAAGCATCACTATTGCTCATAAACTAACCTTTAAAGTAAATTTTAGGTTGTAACTTGTCCGGCATTATTTGGGCTACAGAAATTATAGAGTATGATATGTATTGTTAATCTGTCGATGTGCATGTGTTTCCAGCTGTGTAACTCGAAGGAGATCTGGAAGCAGGCTGTGCTGGGTCATTGTGATGTGATAAATGAAGACATGGAGATGCTGGCGAAGGTCATGGGTTGGAAGAACATCTTCTTTAAAGTTTGCCATAACAAAGAACATGACAGCATGGCCTGCCCTGCAGAGGAAGAAGATAAAGCCAATGCGGAATATCCATGAGCTATTAAAAACAACTTTCAGTCAATCAACAAGAAAATCATATGATCTTAGTGTTTATTAATTTATCTACTTCTGTATTTTCATGCTTGCAGGTATTGATAAAAGACAAGTTATTGAAAAATTCTAATTCAGATTGTGCTGTGACTGCCAAAGTATTAAATATTCAAGTGTTAATTTGATTTTTTTTTATGTATGTAATCCATAATTATTCATGTAACTCGTAAATATTATGAATATTCACTATTTGTGTTTATAATATGTTTAAATCACCAAATACCACTATGTTTAGTCGCACTCT
>NW_015770655.1:0-764 GCF_001515625.1 Sinocyclocheilus rhinocerous
AACGGCGATTGACTGTCGCACAACTCTGACTGAAATTCAATGATTTAAAGACTGTAATATGATTAGTTATCAAGGCACACGTGATCCAAGTTGCTTTCTCCAATGATAAGTACTACAGACCCTTGTATCTCCCAATAATAAGACCTAGGTGCGTCCTAATTCGCATACTTATGCACTATTCAATGCCATATGAGTAGTGCGTTCACACTGTAAATTCCAAAAAGAAAAAGTACATTTTGAATACCTGGATGATGCACTTAAATAACCGAAAAAATATAAATGTGGAAAGTTGGAAACTTCATGCACTCAACTGTCGCAGCTTTAATTACGTAGAAAAGGGGGAGGGGCTGTCAGACTCCGATTATTAATGACAAAATCACCTAATAAAATTAATGCACTACACGGTTGAGTACATAGTGTATAGGTGTATAGTGTATCGCTGCACACCGTAAAGCATTACGCCCTTTTTGCAGAATTTCGTACCCGCCTACCAGACTTACATACTCCCAGAACAGACAATTGGAAGAAGCGTGGGAAAGAAACAGAAGTCATTTGCCTTATTATTATTCAGTGTACCATCAAAATTATTTTTACACATATATTTAAAAAAAAATATATATATATATTTTTTTTTTTAACAAAGATAAATAAATACTGTAACTGATGTATTGCCTATTGTTAGTTATTGCATTAAAGGAATATTTCACCTAAAAATGAAGATTTTGTCATCATTTACTCACCCTCATGTTGTTCCAAACCTGTAT
>NW_015770656.1:0-764 GCF_001515625.1 Sinocyclocheilus rhinocerous
TATAGGATACTTGCAAATATAGGATACTTTAAAACATAGGGAAACAAGGGAGAAATTTTGATAATATTGATGTTGTGTTATTAAGGAATAATTTCTATAATTTGCAGTAATTACAACTAAAGTTTTTTTTATATATATCTTGTTTTTATGAATAAAGTATGTGCCTAATGAAAGAGAGAACAAAAACACCCTTTTCATCATCTGTTCTGACAGATCATACATTAGGACATAGAAATGAACATTAAGACAATATGACACAAAACTAAAGACAAACTGACACATAAACAGAGAAACATTCTTCAAACTCTCACTCTGTCTTTCTGTTTGTCGCTCTGTATTTCCTTCTGCTCAATTCGTCATTTATCTCACTTTCTTACAAGTTTCACAGCACAGCAGTCGGGTTCTGGAAGTAAAAGTCTCATTCATTTTTTTTTCCATTGAAAGATTGATTTTTAATGGTAATATATAAACCTTTCAAGAGACACCGACTGTGAGCTCTGGAGTTAAATCATTGCAGCTGCTTCTGCTCTGGGACTTTAAAAAAAACAAAAAAAATGTTAATTCATGTCATGGTAACATTAAAATGTTAAAACATGTTTAATAGCCAAAATCCCACAATTCCAAAGAGAGATCCACCATATAATGTTCTTGAAAGAAGTCTCTTCTGCTCACAAGGCTGCATTTATTTGATTACAAATACAGTAAAAGCAGTAAAATTGTGAAATATTATTACAATTTAAAATAAATATTTTCTATTTGAATAT
>NW_015770657.1:0-764 GCF_001515625.1 Sinocyclocheilus rhinocerous
ATATCTTGTTTATTCCCAGCAAAGAGATCTATCTATCTATCTATCCTTTTCACTGTAACATTATTATACTAATAAACAGGATAGAAGACCACTGTCACACGCATTTGGAAAGATTTTACTGAATGAAAAAATAAAATGCAGCTTAGACACGGGTGTGACTTATCAATGTTTTTTCCCTTTTTAAAAAACACAATATATAATGACTCAGCGACACCAATAAAATGGCTTATATTAAGGTGTGACCTACTTTCTGTTCAATAAAAGTATCTATCTTCTCAATCACTTCCAAGTGAAAGTTACGCTCTCTTTTGCTGTCATTCAGACATGTACTCACTCTTTGTGTGTTTTAACAGACAAATACACACACCCTCACTAATGTGCTACATTAAAATAGGCAGACATTCTTTCTTCACGAGAGAGAAGTGGTTTCTTCGAATGCATGTGAGTGTTTAATTTTGGTATGTCAATATGTACATAGTCTAAGTGAGGCCTCAGACTGTGCTTATGTGTGTGCATTACCGCCTCATTAGTTCTTTTCCAGAAAACAGCCATTACAAAAATGGCAGTAACAGGAGGGGCTAGATAGCTGGTTACTGACTGGATGTAAACATACAGCTGACCGCTGTTAGCACTCTGAAGAATCGGGATCCAAACCACGCTAATCACCACCAAAATAACAGTCACTATCCTGGAAAAACAAATGGACATACATTTTATGATCATCTTCAGTTTCAATCACAGTTCTTAATATGGAAAATGAAAGT
>NW_015770658.1:0-764 GCF_001515625.1 Sinocyclocheilus rhinocerous
ATGTAGTTACCTTATATTATCCAGTACTTTCTTAGGTAAGTACACCATGAGTATAGACAAGTGTACAGACTGTAAAATAAAGTGTAACCACAATGTCTTTATTATGAACAACTAGACAGATTATCATTTAGCTCCAAAGTATGTCCTTGAACTCAGTGATATGTTTCACAGGCATAAAATATTGACTTTATAGCATGCAATTTCCATCTGGTTCTGTTTTATTAGCATGTTACCTCATAACATTGACCAGGAAAGGCACACTAAACACATAAAAAAGGGACAACTTTCATAAACACACAAACAGGCACAATGGTTGCCTGTAGAATGGCGTTCTGTCTCTCAAAACTAACTATTAAACACATAAGTGCAAGACTGAATTGGCCGATTCTTCCTCCCCAAACACCCAGCACAGGAAATAGGCCTCATTTGGGTATTGCAAGATAATTTAACCCTTAGTATGTGTATGAAAGTAATCACTTGGGTTTCATTGTTTTTCCAAATATATATTTTTAAGAATCATTGTGATAAAATTATTTAAAAAATGTTGTCATCATTTACCAAAGCAGAAATTTTGAGTAATATAGTGGTTGCTCTTTTCCCAGCAATTAAAATGAATTAGGACTTGAAGATTTCAATCTTCAAAAATCATGCAAAAGCACCATTCAAGTAATATTAAAGAATCATAACAATACATTTTGTTTGACAACCTGGCTACAATAAATAAATAAATAAATACAGTTGAACCATTTTCAGTACAACAGTTT
>NW_015770659.1:0-764 GCF_001515625.1 Sinocyclocheilus rhinocerous
AGGTCCAGTTTAATCGCTTTCTTCCTTCAAGTGCAGGCTCGGGGGTGGAGCATGCTAATTCCGGCAGGGGGTCGCCAAGGTAGCGAAGGGCTGCAAGGGCGGGACAATGGCAGTGTGCAGGGCATTGATTTGAACCATACCTCTGCACATTCCTCCACAAAACACAATGAAGTGCATTATCCTGCTCGACTAACCCCCCTTCATCCCAACCCCTTTCCTCTTCTCTCTCCAACAAAGAACCTTTCACCCGGCAATGTCTAAAGCTTCTCGTCCCACTTACTAACTGTTCTCACCTTAGACACACACATATGTATGTCTATATATACAGGCCAGCATTGCCTTTTTGTATACATGGGAACCCCCAACTAAAAGGTGTAGTGTGTTGTCATAACCATTTTCTGGTTAAAGTTCACCCAAAAATAAAAATTGGGATACTAAAAGGACTAAGAAGCAGTGTTTTTATTGTTAATCAAAAACTAAGACTATAAAAACATTTTTGTGAATTAAAATAAAGATGACATAAAATAAAATAATCATTAGATTTAAAAAAAAAAAAAAGTTCAAATATTAAAATGAAAAGATAAAATGTTGCCTTAAAATTTTATTTAAAATACTAAAACTACTAAAAAATGTTAAAGGTAAATAGAAATGTAAAAAGAAAAAGAAAAACAACATAAAAAAGACAAAAGCACATAACAAAATGACTAAAACTTTTACTAAAACATGTAAAACTGTATGACTTTTGAACATAAAAAGAGATATTT
>NW_015770660.1:0-764 GCF_001515625.1 Sinocyclocheilus rhinocerous
TTCAGCTTTGCCATCACAGGAATGAATTACATTTTAAAATATAAATATAAAATAGATAACTTAAATTGCAGTATTACCTTGCTTAGGATGTACCATTTCTAAAGTAGAACTGGCACCTAATCCAGCACTCACATACTAAAAAGACAATCTCTGCCACTGAAAACAATGTCAACAGCTCCAGATCAGCAAAAAAAGGAAAACATATTTTGACATTGAAAGCTTTTGCATGTACAGCACTTGTCATACTGTTTAACAGAATTCTGTAAAAAAAAGCAAGCTCTTCTCATCCAATGCTCACGTCTTTTCCATGAAAACC
Source organism: Sinocyclocheilus rhinocerous (assembly GCF_001515625.1). Taxonomy (NCBI): domain Eukaryota; kingdom Metazoa; phylum Chordata; class Actinopteri; order Cypriniformes; family Cyprinidae; genus Sinocyclocheilus; species Sinocyclocheilus rhinocerous. Next base: position 317 of record NW_015770660.1, read on the forward strand.
ACAAACACAGCAATTAAGCCTTTAAAGAATTCATGTTTTACATCCACTGAATGCAACATGAATGAACAAGATTACTACTGTTATTGTGAATACTCTGTTCCAGAGATTTTGTTTTTCTAAACTGGTTTCATTACACCATGAGAAGGTTATTCCCAGAGGATACAGTGATTCTCAGTAATTGACGGGTTCTCAAACTATGGGAAAGGATGCCCTCAGCTGGTGGTTGGAAAGGACAAGTGCTTTTCCCTGGAGCAATGCAGCCCATGGTGCTCTTACATCAACATCATCAGTTTGGTTTTACAGCTTTCCACAAAACCAAAAAAAGAGGCAAAGCTGGGGTGAACAGCTCAACTATACATTTTGCGTAGACATTTGATTGATGATAATGACATGAAATGGCAGGGAGTAGATTTATAGCACTGTTAGATGTTATACCATTGTAAATGCA
>NW_015770661.1:0-764 GCF_001515625.1 Sinocyclocheilus rhinocerous
TTTTTTTTTTATACACAGTAAAGATTTTTTTATTCATCCCATGTCACATTAATAATTTTACATATTGTTGGCCAACTGCAGGTCACAGTAATATAAAATAATTTCAGTAATACATTTTTAGTGTAAATAAACACCTGATATTTTTAATTTATGCACAATAAACAATTTTCTACTCAGCCCATGCCACATTAATTATTTGAAATATTGTTGTCCAATTGCAGGTCACAGAAATATTAAAAAAATTTGAGCAAGAAATGTTTAATGTAAATAAATATTAGATGTTTTATTTATGCATAATTTTTTACTGTGTTGCATGTGCAATGTAAAATTTGTGTCATTTAATTACAATTACAATTCTAATAATAAGTAATCTACTATTTAATCTAAAAAAATCATTAAATATTTAATGGATGATAATCATAAATATAATAAATAGTGTAATTTCTGCACCACTAGCGTAATTTTTTTTTGCAGAAAAATTTCTCAAATTTTTAATTTTCTTAATAAAACGTGTGTGTTAGTGTGTTGTGCGTGTGGTTGCCAGAGTGCTGCCATGGCTGTGTGTCACTCACGTGGTGAAGGCGGGGTTATATTTGGCCCCCAGGTAATATGAGTACAGGTTGAACATGCCGATCATAAAGGCCACGAAAACCATGATGAAGATGACCATGAACTTGAAGATGTCCTTCACCGTTCGTCCCAGAGAGATCTGCAGCGGGCCGAAGCTCTCGTTAGCCGGCAGGATGTAGGCGATGCGAGAGAAG
>NW_015770662.1:0-764 GCF_001515625.1 Sinocyclocheilus rhinocerous
CATGCACAGAAAGAAAGGATGTAGACACTCCTAAGGTAAAATATAATGTGCCCTTCAAGTGGAGTCATAAATATCGAAGCCAAGTCATGTTTGCAAGTGGAAAACTCTGAGTTCTTGATGATACAGAAGTTGCTGAGTTGTGACATTGGAAGGGGCATATTGATTTGAATAATAATATAGATCTATAATCTATAGAGATTAGTGAGCAGAAAAAAAAGTCTGTAGCAAATTATAGTGAATGATTTTGGAAGTAATTTTAATTTCACATACTGTATTTCATTCATTTTAAAGGTACAGCTCATAGACAACACTTAAACTGTAGTTATTTGGGTTTATTGTTCACGATATGACTTAATGGAATCAATATCGAATGCCCCACTTGGAATACTGATGATTTTGATTCTCTATAAAGAACTGGCTCATAAAATGTGTGAATCAGATTATAGTGTATTGTTTTTCATCATTTTTACTAATATTGTGCTCATAGAGATTTCTATTTGCCTGGTACTGAATGTTTTTTAGAGTGGACTTTAGTGACCTTTTGAACCAGCAAAAGGTTGTACTTAGGCTGAAAGAAGAGCACATGGTTAGACAGACCTAAAAATTAAGGGAAAATCCAGATAGTTCTTAAATTCATTTTAGGATTAAGACAAAACAGGAAAGAATGACTCGTGGAAGAAATGACAAAACTGAAATGAAATGAAATGGATGGAACAGCAATGGTCTTAATATTCTTCCTCTGTGATCTGGAGCTTTAGATTGTC
>NW_015770663.1:0-764 GCF_001515625.1 Sinocyclocheilus rhinocerous
ATTGTAAGAAACAAAGAAACAAAGGCCATTTGTCTTATTAGAAGTCGATGTACCATCAGAATAATTATTTAAATTGGCTTGAGAGAGTCAACTTTCTGATCTACTATTTAAGCTTCTTCTTTTTTTCTTCTTCTTCTTCTGAGCCAAAATTTAAACACTAACTCCTCCTACAGCTTTAAAAGTACAACCACCAAACTTGGGTCAGACCTTAAGACTTGTCTGACTTGGTGTACTATATCTTTTCTAGCATGCTAACAACATGTTAGTCATGCAAGAAACATGTTAACAACATGCTAATCTTGTTAAAACATGTTACCAACATGCTAATCATATTAGAAACATGCTAACAACATGCTAATCATGCTAGAAACACATTAGCAACATGGTAACATGTTAATCATGCTAAAACATGCTAACCACATGTTAAATCATGTTAGAAATGTGCTAAATCCTGCTAGCAACATGATATCAATATCTAACTAATCTATCTATCTAAACTTTCAAACTTCAACCTTTACAACTGCTTCAAATGTTCAGGCTCAGCTTTCTCAAGTCAACCTCAAAGTTTGTTCTCAAACTTTACTCATGTTATACTTCGAGGGGAAAAAAAAGTCTTATTTTGTTTTATTTATTTATTTTTTAAAGCAAGCATGTTTTTTGGTACCTCAATGACCGACTTAAAAGACCACAATCACAACACATGTTCCCAGCAACCTCCCTCTATAGCAGGGGTGTCCAAACTCGGTCCTGGAGGGCCGGTGTCC
>NW_015770664.1:0-753 GCF_001515625.1 Sinocyclocheilus rhinocerous
ATATATATATATATATATATATATATATATATATACACACACTTTAATTTAATAATCATGATTAATAATGGGATATTTAAATAAATATTTAATTAAATTAATATTAAATATTTAATTAAATATTTGGGTCAAAGACGAAATGGCCCATTTTGGTGTCTGCATCAAATTAAATTCATAAAAGTGATTTTATATACATAGAAAGCTTATTAAATGCAAGTAAAATGTCTACTTTAATATTAGTTTCAAATAACTTCTGTTAAAACAAAATGTGAAAATATGGGTGAAATAATGTTCCACCATCATTTAGCATAACAAATACATTTTTGTAAAAACCACACAACATACTTATTCTGACCTGAACTTTTTAAAATATATAAAAGAAAAAGTGATGCAAAATTGTTGTATTTGAAATGATTAAAAACTTCTTGCTGACAACCGTGTAAAAACTAGTGGTTTGAAGGATAGTGGCAAAGATTGGTAAATGTTTAAAATTACAATTAATTAGTTTTTGGGGCTGCACTGTGATCCTTAAATAAGGTCTTTTAATGTCATCTAATGATTCTGGTTCTAAATAAACTATTGTTACACTGAATGACATTTTACTGGGTGTCTTCTATAAATCATGGTTTAAAAAAAGAAAGATACTAAAAAAAAATTTGCTCAGAAAAAAATAAACCACAAATTCTAACATACAGAAAATATTAAAGCGGTATTTAAAGGGGTCATATGATGCGATTTCAAGTTTTCCTTTCT
>NW_015770665.1:0-764 GCF_001515625.1 Sinocyclocheilus rhinocerous
GAGTCAACTGAACGACGCAGTGGACTACAGACCCCTCGCGCGCGCCTGGACATGTGTGAGGTCTTTTCCTGGACTTTAACGGAATTCCGGTGGCGACAGTTGTTTATGCAGCTCGAGGCTCGCGTGTGGATGTGTGAAGACATGCGGCGCGTTGCCTGCTAAATATTTTTGACGACCAGTGAGCGAGAGACTATGCAGCGGTTAACGGGACGAAGTGCCAGAAGCCGCGTTGGAACTTGAACTTTAATCTGTCCGAATAGAAACCTGTCGCGCGAGCAGTTCCGCACTATCAGCAGAGGCTCGTCCGCATGGAGAGTGTCCTCACCGAACAGCCTGTTCTTCCTGAGAATAAGGGAATGTTTCTTCAGTGTTGAGCCGGGATGGATGCGCTGTTGTAAACGCATCCGATCATCAGAAAGATGCAGCATCTCCGTGTGGCGTGGACGCTCGCGGGAGCGGCGGTGGGCTTTTTTCTGCTGTTCTTGATTCAAGCGCATTTCTTCGGCGAAGGTAAGCCGTACACTAACGACCTTTGTCAGAATTCGATGAATTTTGCGGAAAGAAAACATATAAATGATAATTTTACGATAAGTAATTATAATGAAAAACAAGTTGTGATTGCCAGAACTTTACCATGAAAACATAGTGATGATGTTACAACATTTTGATGACTTTTGGGCATTTTAAGTTATTTAACAGTTCTTAACTGCATATGTCATGAAACCATATAATATTAATATACCAATGTATTTGAGCTATTAAAA
>NW_015770666.1:0-764 GCF_001515625.1 Sinocyclocheilus rhinocerous
ACTGACAGAATGAAGGAAGCTGGAGGTTAAAGGATCCTTGACATGGAAGTCGTAGTGGAAGAAAACTAGTGATATAGCCATGGTTTATTCATTACTGCACTCTTAAAGCAGACGTGTACGTGTGGGCCCTTCAGACTTGGATTGTGTGGGACAGACAGGGGAAGCCACAAAGTTTCATTTAAGCTGAGGATTCAACCAAACAGTTTCTATTGACGTCATTTACTATTAATAAAACGAAGCCACAAGGAGTGTTTGTCAGTTCTGTAGTGAAAATGGCCATTATTTTCATAAGCTTTCAACGTCATTGCAATTCATTCAAATAAAAAATTTGGCACAGATAAGGTACAAGTTGAGGGCATCCATATCCCTCATGGTCCTCATCACCTCCATTAACCACAGGTATGGAAAATTACGGGACTGAAAAGCAGGAAAAATGATATTATATTATATTATATTATTTTATGAATGTGCATCACATGTATTGAGGAACATAAGAAAATAAGTCTAGATAAAATAAAGTATAGCTAACAGCATACTATGCATTATATACACACTATATATACTACAAAAACGGTATATGAAGCAGTATGCAACAATTCATGTTTCAAATAGTATGCTGCATGTAATTTTTGAAACGTGTAGTTATCACCTCAGATATACATATATTTCACATTTTTAATCCAACTTTGAGTTAAAAGGTCTTAACTTTTGGCAAAACTGCCAGTGAGGCCAACGTAATTTGTCTTGCTGCATACTTATAAAAG
>NW_015770667.1:0-764 GCF_001515625.1 Sinocyclocheilus rhinocerous
TGAGACAGAGTCCAAGAAGGTATTATAAGCTTACATTTTAAACAACAGCAAAAGTTCAGCCTAAATTATGAAATGCAAGCATAAGAAATCTGTGTAAAGGATTTGTAAAACTATTTCTCAATGAATCGGAGTAGTAATTTTCATGAAGTTGTAAAAGTTGGTCAAAATTGTTGAGTAATTACTAATGAAACAACTGAATTTGTTTGTTTTACTCTGACAGGAGGAAAAACAGAGGAAGGGACTTGCTGCTAAACTAGAGCTGGCCAAGTTCTTACAGGAGACCATTGCTGAGATGGCCAGGAGGAACAAAGCAGCTGTTGGAGATGAGACTCAGAAGTTCTCGACTTACGTGCAACAGGTGAGTTCAATAATCAAATCCATTCTTCCATATCACGTATAGTTAAAATCACGTATAGTTCTGGTTGTGACTGACGCTTCTAACTTGTCTGCTATAGGTGAGGCACACCGGTGAACAGCCCAGCACTAAAGACATTGTGAAGTTCTCCAAGCTCTTTGAGGATGAGCTGACGCTGGAGCATCTGGAGCGGCCGCAGCTGGTGGCCTTGTGCAAACTACTGGAGCTGCAGCCCATCGGCACCAATAACCTGCTGCGTTTCCAGCTGATGATGCAGCTGCGCACCATCAAGACTGACGATGAGGTGAGACAAAACCAGACAACTGCCACTGACCCTCTAAAGTAGTTTTACAGCTGATTTTATGACTGGACATGTTGCTGTGACCTCTAGGTTTGTGGGTGACTGAAC
>NW_015770668.1:0-764 GCF_001515625.1 Sinocyclocheilus rhinocerous
TAGACAATAGGCTGGAAATCTGAAAATAGCTCCTGGTTATTCTTAAGCTCTTCACACTCTCTGACAGTTAGAAGTTTGGGAGAGAAGGATGAAAGTAGAATTTGTAGCTTTGTAAAACAAAGCTATTTTATTTAATGGTAGGATATATTTAGCATTCCCTGTTCCCAGACACATCACAGCGTAGTTCAGTATTGTGCTATTGTGAATACTGTAAACTCTCTTGATTTTGCTGCTGATTTTGTTCATAGTTCATGTCTGAAGCACAAATAATGCAGAACAGGTTATGCACTAAAGTTAAAGATGTATAGCTGTTAAACTAGAGGCATGAGCAATTTGTAGTAGTTACGCCTGCCTTAGCAAAAGCCATTCATCAGTTTATATGTGTATATACATGTATATATGATGCTAATTATCCCCAAATCATTTTTCTGTCAGTCTACTGTGGCAGTCAATGGCGAAGACACTGCTGCATGGTCCATATGTAATCATCTGAGAAATGCTGATCAATATAAAGTGTATTTGTATACAGGCACAATGGTGGAGGAACAGATGGTGTTTGGTTGCTTCATGCCAACAAACCACAAGCCCTGCCTGTGTGGGACACAAACATGAAGGGAAATGCTGAGATGGTGTACTCTAGCCCCTTGGATATGCAATGGTGACCCAAAACAACAGATAATAGTTAATTACACAATCAATGTAAACAAAATAATGTACATGAAATCAAACATAAAATGTATTCATTGTATGCAAACTCCATAGGA
>NW_015770669.1:0-764 GCF_001515625.1 Sinocyclocheilus rhinocerous
TATATTGTATCTGATAAACTAAAGTCCTCCTTCCGCAAATCAAAGCAGAGGAACAAACAAATATGCACTTTTCTCACTGCAAGGATGCCTAAAAGCAGAAATAAATGTTACAATAAGGTTTAAAAGCAGCAGCAAAATACCATAAACTATAAAAAGTTACCATTATGTCAGTTCTAAAAGGAAGCATAATCCAAAAAAAAAGAAAGAAAGAAAGCCATTTACATGCATCTTTGAGCTTAATCATTCTGATCAAACTATATTAATATGCAGGAATTTTTTGTATCGATGTTTTTCCTGTATTTTGAATTTTGCACTGCACTGCATTGTGTTTTAGAGTTAACAGAAATGTCCATAAAATGAATGAATAATGTCCTGGCAGAAAATTACATATACAAGTGTATCACAACAAAGCTAAAACAGCTTCTTATAAAACCTTAAAAGATTTGAGGGCATTCACAACACGCTGTATTATCTCCAGTTTTGCACAACAGAGCATGATGTACTGCACCTGGCAACCCTTTTGAATATACCTCTAAATAACCTCCTGTTCAAGGACAAAGGAGAAAAATATAATTTAGTTTTACTCACCTCCAGGCATGCTTAAAATAGCCTGTGCTTCAGTCAATAATTTCACTAACAAAGTGAGATTCTTTGTTTTCCCGGAATTCATTTCTTTATTCATTTTTCATCTAATATCTTGTTCATAAAAAATGTCTTGGTGTAACTTGTTCATGTTTAACAGCTTTCTTAAGCGTAATGTGTGT
>NW_015770670.1:0-763 GCF_001515625.1 Sinocyclocheilus rhinocerous
CTATTTTTATGCTTAGTAGAATATCATGTCGTTAATTTAGCAACATGCTAATGCAAATTTCCATTCCCATGTCGAAACACGAGCGCTTTTTTTTTTAAGTTAAAAAACATTATAACAATAAAAGATTATTGGAGTATGTTTTCCAAGAGAATACTATTTTCAGTCTTTCTAATTCTGCATTTGATTTAATGTGGTACTTGCCATTTCTTTGCTACTTACCAGCAATTTCTGAGTGCAAATTGTTTTAAAGAAAGTTCTAAACTAAATTTATTATTATTATTATTATTATTATTTTAGAACACTGTCTTGTGGGCTGCGTTACCTTCCTCTGCCCATTGCAGCAGAGCCCAGGCTGTAAATCCTGAATATAGGCCACCGCAGCCTCTTGAATCCCTCTGTCTCCTAGCAGATGCTTTACTGTCCTGTGTTTCCGTCTAGAGCACAAAGCTCCAGTCTCTCTCACACACACAATATCATAATACACACATGAATGCCTTTGCACCATTACAGTTTATCAGCATACACGGACAAATAACTGCACTGTAACAGAGGCTTTTTCAATCAGTGTCCGACTCAGTTTACAGACTGTATAAAAGTCACCATTTAAACAGAAAAGGGTGTATGTGGAAACGTGTTTGAGTTTTCTGAAAGGAAAGGAGTGCCATGGTTTTACTGTACATAGCAACAGCTTTAAGAAAAGAACTGATCAGCAAAGACTTTAAACTCCATTGTCTGCCACAGAATGCACACAAACCTGACATAC
>NW_015770671.1:0-763 GCF_001515625.1 Sinocyclocheilus rhinocerous
AATATAATATAATATAATATAATATAATATAATATAATAATTTATATATTTGTTATTATTAATTATGTATTATAAAGCTAAATTAATTTCATTATGGAAAAATTTTGCATTCAACATTCCACTTACCTCAAAAAATCTGGCATGAAGCTACTACTGAATGTTTTGAGCTGAGGTTATTCTAGTTTTTCTTCTGTTGTCTTGCTAGGTTCTCCTCTTTGTCTTTGTTTCTCTGTGTACTGTGCTGCCTGTCAGCGCAGTCTCTGTGGTCAGGCTTGACTGCACCTCTGATATACTTGTTTTCTTATGTTTCTGTTTTTTTTATTTTTTGCTGCACTGACTGTCATTTTATTGATGTGTATGTGTCTGACCAGCAGCTATGGGCCACTTCACACATTCCACTGGGTTTACATCAAACAATCACATCCAGACGTCAGACGCAAACACAGCAGGTGCACACCTGGCCGTCTAGAACGTGTTGGTTTATATGCAACTGAAAGTGTGTGTGTTGTCTGAACGACAGAAAAGAGAGAAATATTGAAGTATCAGTATACACAACTTGTTATCATTAGCAGTGTTTGTCAAGGCCAGCATCACTACTATTTTTTATGCTTAGAGGTACTTTCGTAACTCGTCCCACACCATTTGCATCACGTACATTAATTAGGCCTACACCTCAAATCATGCAGCTTGTTAAGGGATGCTTTTCTTAGTGATCAGTCTTACAATCATGCAGGTTGAAAGATAAAGTGGATGAAAAAACCCC
>NW_015770672.1:0-764 GCF_001515625.1 Sinocyclocheilus rhinocerous
GCAGAGGATCCATTGCTGAGCAAGAGATGGAATGCTACATTTCTCTCTGTGTTTTTATACATTCATTTGCAGGTTAAACCAGGAGCTGCTGGTGGAGAACAACACCACTCTTTGCAACCGCACAGTTCCTGCAACCCATCTTGTAGGAGACTCATCGTCCTCGGTGGAGTTTTTCGTTGCTGTGGCCGTCTTGGCTTTCCTCTATTCAATGGTGGCTCTGCTGGTCTATCTGGGCTACATGCATGTGTACCGAGACTCTGACTTCGGCCCTATGTTTGTGAGTATGCAACTGGCAGATATGCATTTGTATATCACAACGCAGATGCTTTTAAAGGAAAAATTCTGTGTATGTTTATAATTTTCTGCCTCTATCTGCTAGGATTTTGCGCTGACAGCAGTCTTTGCGTTCCTGTGGCTGGTGTGCTCGTCTGCCTGGGCTCGAGGTCTGCAGACGGTGAAGGACGCCACCGGTACGGCTGGCATTGAATCCACTCTGGCGCTCTGTACGGACAAAGATGTCAAATGTGAAGTCACTGAGTACGCCAGCCTGCACTCGCTCAATATATCTGTGGTAAGAAATTACACTAACCAATCAGCTGTACTCTTTCACTACTTATTATCATGCTGATTACTTTTTGTTTTGTTTTTTACCACAAAAAGGGTACTTACCCCTAACATTGAGATGCAATCTTATTAAACTGCATTTGCAATGCATTTGACTTCCTTATTGTGGCATGTCTAATTAAAATTGGCATATGTAGCAC
>NW_015770673.1:0-764 GCF_001515625.1 Sinocyclocheilus rhinocerous
CTCGAAAAACTTTGTTCGGTATTCGGCCTTCGGTCCAGTATTTCATTTTGTTCTGTTTCGGCTTCGGCTTCGGCCAAGCATTTTCATTTCGGTGCATCCCTACAACAAACTGTGAAAAGAATGAAGTGTTCTCATTGTTTTTCTGAATTTCACTCTGCTGTGAAATTTCAGCAGATAAAAGTAGAGGTCCTTTCACTCCCACTTCTCTCTAAATACTCAAAATGTCCTTGCCCACATACTTGATTCTTTAGTTGCCCCCCAAAAATGCATATTCTGTCATCATTTACTCAACATCAATGTTGTTCCAGACCTGTAGTTTTTTTCTTCTGTGGCACACAAAAAGGTCTGTCAAGTACAAGGGGGAAAAGCATAATAATAAAATAAAAAAAGCATTGTTTGCTAATAATCTCATTTAAATACCTGCATATTCAAACTTGATATGCATCTCTGTGAAATATAGAAACTCAAAATAAATGTGAATCTTATGCTCAGGAAGGCTGCATCTATTTGATCAAAAATGCAGTAATATTGTGAAATATTACTACAATTTAAAATAACCACTTTCTGTTTTAATATATGATAAAATGTAATTTATTCCTGCAATGGCGAAGCTGAATTTTCATCAGCCATTGCTCGAGGCTTCAGCGTCACATCCTTCAGAAATAATTCTAATATGAATGATTTGGCATTTATTCATGAAATTTATTATCATTATCAATGTTGAAAACGGTTGTTCTGCTTAATATTTAGTGGAATCTATGATA
>NW_015770674.1:0-764 GCF_001515625.1 Sinocyclocheilus rhinocerous
ATAAAAGCGTCTGCTAAATGACTAAAAGTAAAGTAAAAAGTAAATCAAAGTTTGTAATGTTATGGTGTAGCTGGTTGGTTTGTTTCATGGCTTATAACTCTTTAATTAAAACTTTTTTTTAAGATCCCAGTGGGAAAAATGGACAGACACTAATGCACTATGCGTATAGGCTTCTGGTTTCCCATATATGGATTGCTGTTTGTGAACCAGAAAAATTACTGATGCACAGAAAGTGCCCCAAAAGTGTTCTGATTGGCTAAACAAAGAATCTGATCCAGTTTCATGGCCACTGTTTATTTGACTGCTTACAGACAGTAGGGTTGTCATGGAGATTGCAGGATATCTCAGAACAGCTATTTCAGCGATATATTTCATGAAGTAGGATCATTTTCCGCATACCATTCCATAAAGAAATCATTTACAGCACCTTTACGTCCACCCCTGCAGCTGTGTGTCTTTTCTTTTCCTAGTTTGAATGACAAGACAAACATTATCACCACCTGCTATGTTCAAATGAAAAAGCCATTCATGGGAACTGAAATTTCTGCAATACATTTTACTCACTGATACACATCTGGAAGTGAGTTGACTGCAAAGTATTATTTTCAAAACCTTTTTCTTGCTCAGAGCAGTTGTGGGCAGTATATACACACAGCCATAAAGACTAATTAACTGAATGGCAGAATGGTTACGGGAAAGTAGCTTGGTATTCCGACTTTATTTGCAATGAGGATGTGTGATAATCATCCTGAGTAGCTTTGTCA
>NW_015770675.1:0-764 GCF_001515625.1 Sinocyclocheilus rhinocerous
CAGTAAGTGTGCTGTGTGCATGTGATTGAGGAATGTGCAGGGTAGGAATTCAACTGAAACTGCATTAAATCTGGTTGTTTTAACCAAGATTATTCTGCAAGATTTTTCAATTTAAGTTGCCTGTTCCTGCAATTTTGCTAATTCCTATAGTTTATTTCCATTAATTCCTGTTAAATCCCATATATTCCCATTAATTCCCATGGAAATTTTCCAGTCTTGAAAATTCTCTGAATTTTGCAACCCTAGTTGTATATATAACAAATTATGAATATTTTGTGAGATATTGTTTCACATTTATTCTCATTTTCATCACTCTGTATTTCTTTTGGGTAGACTGTCCCTTTTAATCACAACTCACACTTACAACTCAATAGACTGATGATTAAGTTTGTTAGGTAAAGCAAAAATGCCTTCAACAATTCAAGTCTTCATGAACATGTAAATATATGTACAAAATACAATACATACAAGAGAAAATAAAGGCCATCATATAAACACTGCAAGTGGAATAAATGGTTGAAGTCTGTTGTTTTCACCAGAATGTTATACTTTTTTGATTACGCAAAAAATAAAAATGAAAAAAGAGAGGGAGAGAAACATATATACATGTATGAATTGTTCACAATAAGTAAAGGGCTAATTACTGTTTCTGGATTTAAATAAGAATCCCCCCCAAATAAGGATTCAAATAAGAATTCTATTTCATTTTTACAATTACATAATTTTTGTTGTAGCTTTATTACTTTTGTAGTGGGCTAAACCAC
>NW_015770676.1:0-764 GCF_001515625.1 Sinocyclocheilus rhinocerous
TCTCTAGGACCGAACTTGCCTACCCCTGCTCTAGTTAAATGTTCAACATCCAAAGAAGAGAATTATTGATAATTACCATCCAACAAACAAATAACAAGTAATCATTATACTTTTTACAATTGCCGAGAAACATCGAAATCTGGCACGTTCAGAACGTACAGTAATACCAATATTAAATGAATGCAGCGATTAATGTGAAAGACCTGAGCTGGTTTTAAACATTTAATTTTGTTGTGTAAAGTTAAACAGAGCTCATGTATTCACAGAGTATGTGACACATGGCATGTTACAATTTATAATTAATTTATTGGCTAATTCTGCTTCTAATAAAGTGTACTAATTAAATGTAACACTGCCAAGCCACTTGCACACAAACACTTTTTGAAAGTTGTTAAGCACTTATATGGCAGTCAATTTAACAATTTAACAATAAGTCCTCCCCAATAATTAAATGACTTTCATAAACGAGCAATCATAAACATATTCTTCCAATTCTCTGCTTGTTGTCTTCTCTAATTGTAATAAGGTGCGTGAACATAAGGTGAGGTATATATTGTAAATTAACAGAAAGGACTTGTCCATCAGAAAGGAATGAATTTAAATCCCAATGCATCATCTGAGCTGATAACAGAGAAAAAAGAACTGAGGCGTGGTGGACTGGCTGTATTCCACTGGCTGCAGAAGAGAAGCAAAAAGGAAGAAATATCCAGCTGCGAGTTGGTTTACGGCATTAAAGGGTCTTGCCAGGCTTGGAGCCTGCCATG
>NW_015770677.1:0-764 GCF_001515625.1 Sinocyclocheilus rhinocerous
TTGAGGTGGTTTATAGGGCTCAAAAACAGCTGTATTATTACATGCGGTTTGGAATATTACGCTCAACGAGAATGTATCTGTTTTTTCTTTTAACTGTTCCTCCGCTCGCTTTATCTTTGCCATTCGTTGTTTAAGTGTTCCACATGGACTGAGTCTTCTCTTCCATCACACCTGTCATACATTACAAAAGAAAAGAAGCTCCCTGAAGAACAGATTGATTTATTTGTCTGAATAAGCTGCAGGTACTGACTGCCGTACCCACAGGAGTATTTAAGAGCATCCGATGAGACTATTTCACAAGCACATGGAGCTTACTGCATGACAATTCTTATTGCTAGTGTGGAGCTTTTTGATGATATACACTGTAAATATATATCCCAGAGGAAGTGTTTATTGCTCAGATGTTGCTCTGAAAGAGATTTGTTCAGTTATGTTTTGTTCTGTGTTTTTCTTGTAAAACTGTTTCATCAAATTAGTGAAGGCGAATTAATTTATATAGTACTTTTTTTTTTTTTACAATATACAGTACATAGTTTCCGAGCAGCTTTACAGAAAACCATGATGTTAGTGTTTATAATCTATAATGCCCAATAGTCTATATAGCAGATTAGAGTTGGACGATAATTTAAATTTTGCAACGATTCAAGCAATCAGGCAGTTGAGATATGCCATATAGTGTATATCGCCAAACATGAGTATACTGTATGTGTGCAGATAATGTTGGACATACATATCCAACTATATATATATATATATATATATCC
>NW_015770678.1:0-764 GCF_001515625.1 Sinocyclocheilus rhinocerous
TGGCTCACTGTCCAGTAACATGCACTCTCATGAGAAATTTGGGAATTTTTGACTCAGATCTTCATTTTGATCTTCAAATAAACATGGTTGTGAAGGCAGCTTTTTTGTTACAATGTTTCTCTATTAAAACAACTGCATTTATTCCGCAACCACAATTGCAAATAATTTAGTTTAGATCCATGCCGCACAAACGGCTCATGACAGAACACAGACTGGCTGAATTACACGTTCATGTAAGCAGAATATCTCACATGGAGATCGCTAAACTCCAGCTTACTTGTTTGTCAGTGTTTTCAGATCGTTGTAGGCGCTCCTGTAATTGAGCGAGCGCACGCGCATGGTTGCCAGATTGCAAAAATTGAGTGAAACACCGGGGCCGAAAATGTATCCTTTTAACAAAGAAAGCAACTTACGAATGAGGAGAACAATAGAAGCAATCAAACCAACAAAGGGGCAACAATATGTAAGTGCATTGAAAAGTCTCAGTTCTAGCACAACAAAAGATGTCTTTAGCCATTTCTTGAAAATGGCTTTGATTTGATGCGACCAATGGTATTGGCAACCAGTGCAAATCGATGAAGACAGGTGTGACGTGTGCTTTCTTTGGCTTGTTTAAGTCCACTCTTGCTGCAGAAAACTGGATCAGTTGCAGAGGCTTGACAGTGCATGCTGGAAGGCCTGCCAAGAGAGTATAGTTCAGTCTGGATAGGACAAGAGCTTGGACTAGAGCAGTGGTTCCCAACCCTGGTCCTGGAGGCACCCCA
>NW_015770679.1:0-764 GCF_001515625.1 Sinocyclocheilus rhinocerous
CCTGTTTAAAAGTCTAAAGTTAGAATAACCTTTAAGGGTTTTTCTCTGAAGCTGCTGTCTGCTATTTCCTCAAGGGAAACAGGAAGTGTACATTGACCACAGAGTTGCATAAAAAGACGATCAGAAAAAAATGTGGGCCAACTCCATGAACTATGCACACTGCAATCATTTTTGCAATGGTCATGTACAAGCCATTCTCAAGAGCTGAAAAACATACAAAACAAATTTGTATATTTTCATATTTCATAAGAAAAATAGAAAAGCAAATAAGACAATCCTCACCATGAGTATCAAGAGCCAGTAGTCTGTTGTCTTCTGGTCCTTCAAATATTTTGGACCTCTGGATTTCCCTCATTAGTAAGCGTAGGAATTCCCTGGTTGGTCCACCTTCATCTACAGCTCCTTCTCCAACCCAATCAGAGCCCACAAAAATCACATCCAGCCTTGCTTCTGGATTAAAGAGCCTTCGCTTGAAAGCTTGCAGGCTACCTTGTAATATGTCGTCTCGACATACATTTATTTGATTGCTTGTAGGACAACATGAAAGATCAACTCTGCTGTGAAGCTTCTTCAAAATCATCTGCAGATCAACTCTAAAACACAAAAGAGTAAAATATTTTAGCTTGAATGTGTCTGAAAAAGTTTAGTGCCTTAAAATTCCTTTGAAATATAACATAACATACTGATCCGAAATAGTTTCACAATTGTCAGTTGTCACAGAGTGGGAAGAGAGCGTTCAGGTGACCAGTGATATGTGTGAGAAG
>NW_015770680.1:0-764 GCF_001515625.1 Sinocyclocheilus rhinocerous
ATGGTACAACTGACTACTTTATTACTTAAGCTGCTTAGTTTATGTAGATTCAAAAATTTTAGTTTTAATATTTCTTTTGATTTAGAGATGGAACTGCCCTGAAAGGTTTTAGCATGATGTAACATTCACATTCACTGTAAAAAAAATGACTGCTGCGATAATTTATCACAACTTAAAAGAACAAGTAATATCATGTTGTTTCAACTTAAAGTAAATGTTTGAGCTTGACTTAAAATTATAGTTTAGTTAACAGTTTATTTTTGTTAAGTTGGATATTTTATGGAAGCCTGTTTCCACTACTACGGTAATTAAAACATTTTAAAAAAGGTAATTGCGACTTTTTATCTAACAATTTTGACATATAACCCACAATTCTAAGACATAAACTCGCAATTGTGAACAAAAAAATTTGCGACAAAAAAGTTCGCAAAAGCTTGCAATTCTGAGAAATAAAGTCCAAATTGCAAGATATAAACTCACAATTCTGACTTTTTTCTTAGAATTATCAGTTTATATCTCACAATTGTGAGAGAAAAAGTCAGAATTGTAAGACAAAAAGTCGCATTACCTAGTTTTATTTTTTATTCAGTGGCAGAAACGGGTTTCCATAATATTTAAGTCATCTCGACAAATCTTAAAGCTGCAGTCCGTAAGTTTTGCCTCCGTCACTGTTTGAAACCTGCAATTGCAGTTATTTGCGGAATGATCTTCTTTACGTTGGTTGTGCATCGGCACGGCTCCACAGCGCGGATTAATCTAATGTT
>NW_015770681.1:0-763 GCF_001515625.1 Sinocyclocheilus rhinocerous
AAAAAAAAAAAAAGTTATTAGGAAAGGTCATCCAGTTTAAAAGCATATAGAGTTTACATTCTGACGATGCAACACCATGCTCTGGTCACTTCAGGTATCTGCTGGAATAGCAGTCGTGCAGGTAGAAACATGATGAAGCTGATAAATGAAGTGCTTATTCTCAGGCGCATCATGCACTGATTTTTTAAAAGGCACCAGTCACAGTCCTGAAAAATAACACATGACCATAGGGGAAAAAACATGCTTTTAAGAGCTGGTTATATAAAATGTGTTAGTCTAATGGGACAGGTTTCATTTAGTGTGAAAAGGGATCCGTGTTCAAATCCTGATTTTCAACAACTGAATTTAACAACTATGATCACCATGCATTTTCGCTTTGTGTAAAAGAGCAGCTTAGAGAACAACATAAAAGTAAATTGAAATATGTGTTTCAAGTAACAGTTTTTTTTTGTTTTTGTTTTTATTAGGCTGAACAGTTAAACCCATTCTAGGGAAAATACATGAACCCACTCATTTCATTACCAATAACAGACTTAAAGAAATAGTTCACCAAAAAATAAAAAATAGCTAGAAGGCCATCTAAGATTTGTTTGTTTCTACATCAGAACAGATTGGTTCCAATGGATCCTCTGCAGTGAATGGGTGCCGTCAGAATGTGCTGTCAAACAGCTGATAAATACATCACAATAATCCACAAGTAATCTACGCCACTCCAGTCCATCGATTGATGTTTTGTGAAGTGAAAAGCTGCATGTTTTGTAAA
>NW_015770682.1:0-764 GCF_001515625.1 Sinocyclocheilus rhinocerous
GTTTGACAAAAAAAAATGTCAAACTGACATGACAGTAAAAGTCTGGATTGAGACTTTTATCGTCTGTCATGTATTTTTTGTACTTCATCTCAGTTAATGAACATGAGACATGTGACTAGAAGAATGTGTACATATGTACAAAGTCCTCGAGAAATGTGAAGAACGTGTTTTTGATTTTGATTATTTGCTTTTTCCAAAATAGATCTTGAACTGTGTAAAGTTTATATATGATCTCATTTTTGTACATAAGAAAATAAATGAGACTGAACTGAATTTGAATGCTTTCATCTTTTGGGTGTAATTTTCTTTCATAGGACTTCATGCTGATTGGATCGTTTGTTTTTGAGAAGTCAATTTACAAGTCAAATCTGAAATGCTATTATGCTGAAAGCTAAAAAATTCTCTAGAAAAGACTTTCCTCTTTGACTTTACCACAACACCTCTACTAAAGACATGACGGCGTTTGCTAAATTAATGCTCTGTCATGCTACCAAAAGTTGAGCATTTTTTACTTTCAATATGAAGAACTCTTGACATGTGCCATCTACAATATTAATTTAGCAGATTCTTAATCCAAAGCGACCTGCAGGCATTATGCATCTGTGAATCCATTTAAACATTAAAACAGATCTGATTGCCTTTAATAATGTTAAGTAAATAATTTAATAAAAGTTTCTGCTGTATTGTGAATGTAGTAACTATGACTGTTTTGTAATGTAACATTTACATTTAGTCATTTAGCAGACTCTTTTATCCAAAGCGAC
>NW_015770683.1:0-765 GCF_001515625.1 Sinocyclocheilus rhinocerous
GTGAACAAAAGTGGCAATCTCATTGGTCGGCCAGTTTTTAACGCGTGCGTCAAACCAAAAAAAACGAGGCCGAGGCGGTTTTTAAAAAAATACGCTTTTACACCTCGCGTTTTGCGCGTCGGTGTGCACACTCACTTTGGCGCCCTTTGTTTAGTCATGAGGCGTTGAACAAGCCTTTAGGATACTATTTGTCAGTTTTGTATGTCCATTTACATTTGCCATCATCTGAAGTCTTCACAAGTGAGGCTGGATCCAAACTGGAACTGGTGTAATCGTAATCTTGGGATGGGCATCCTGAGATAGAAACAGAGAATCAAAAAGAGAAAGTTTAGCATAGCTGCAGTTCATGTTATTTCAGACAAAAGATGATTTCTTTCATCACATATAATTGGAGTGCAAGGTTATGAGGTGTATTATGTGAATTCTTGGCTAAAAATATGTATTTTGAATCTAATTTAAACTAAAAGTGTGTCTGAGCCCCAAATATTATCAGAAAGCCTATTTCTACGGTGGCCGAGAGAGCTCAACATGCTGCAACTTAAGAAAACCTGTGCAAATAGAAAAGGCGCCAGCAAATTAAGAAAACATCTTCATCAGTGCTGCAAATACTCACAACGCAAACAAATACAGAAACGCGCTGCAAATAGCACAGTCCACAATTGAAATGTTTCAAGAGGACGCCAACAAGTGACGAACCCGGCTGGGACCTGCTTATTGCTTAGTGGCTACTGGTCAGTGGTGTTGTCGATGAACTGAAAGGTGAGT
>NW_015770684.1:0-765 GCF_001515625.1 Sinocyclocheilus rhinocerous
AGAAGAGCCCATGCATATTATTACAATAGTACAGGTTCTGTAAGCCTCAAAGAAAAGATATAGATTTATATATTCATCATATATTTATATATATAATTAAAAAAAAATCTACATAATTAAATGCTGTGAGATGCTACTTTTTTGCCATACATTAAAACATTTCAAAAGGAAAACAATTGCTTCTTAACTTACAAATTATACAAAAATAGACAATGGCTTTTTACGAATAGAACTTACTTAAAAAAAAAAAAATTGGAAGCTTGACATGATATAAAACATGGATCTAAATTCAAACAAATGCATTAACAATAAAGACAATGCCGGTGATGAAAGCGAACAGATGGACAAACAATCACAACAAACCTTACGCAATCAAAGTAAATTTGGGGAGAAAAGCAATATACAAAATCTGGATATACATACATTATTTATATGGATATTTTACAGAGACTCCCCTCTTTTTGTCCAGAATCCATGATTTGTGTTTGCTGAAGTTTGTGAGATTTTATGTAATTTATGCAATGAACTGAACATCAGTGTTATTATGAGCTGCCTTAAGCCATTCTGAGATAAATACAAATAAAACAAAGACTTTGGCAACAGAAAGTATATGTACAAAAATAGACGACTACCAAAGTGAGCCAATCAAACTGCTGTATGTTAGGTGTTTGACACATTTGGAAAGCATTCTTCATACAGTGCTGTCTGAACATGAAAATGCTTTGCTAATTCAAGTCATGTCCCCCAAAACAAGCCAAAGAAACA
>NW_015770685.1:0-765 GCF_001515625.1 Sinocyclocheilus rhinocerous
TTTCACAAACAGAAAAACCAAGTAGCACAGAATTAAACATGCTTTTTTTTTTTACAGTGTAGTTGCCAATGCGATAAATTTATTGTTTAAATCCAGCTTTGAATTAAACAATTTTCCAATCCTGTTTCTATTTATTTAAACCTCTAGTTAAATAGGATAACAGGTATTTCAGCATAGTTTACTAACCACAAAGGCCTTTTAGGTGTGCACTGATGACAGAAGCACAGGTACAGCATGCATGCATAAATAAATAAATAAAAACCTGGTCTTGAGCACAAATTGTGGTTTCATGTTCCTACGTAACATATTTGTTCTTTTACTGTTAAGTCTTTATATAAGCAGCTCAAAGTGGAAGAATGGGCAGCCCTGATGAGCTGTGGCACACTGGAAAACGAGATTTACTCGTAATGCATGGTAACACAGCGCTGTGCCACAACCACAATGAAGAGAAAGCCAGCTCTCTAGCCAAGAGTGTTGCGCAACCAGAGCTGTGAGGAAGCAAGAGTGAGAGAACAAGTACAGGCAGTGATGTGACTGTCTTGGCTTGCCTGGTCAGACTGGGACTCATTCATTTTGGTTGCAAAGAATCGAGTCTTTATATGCAGTCAATTAAAATTCCTCTCACATTAAGTACAGCATGTTACAGCTGACTGCGTTTGCATCATTCTTCACATCTAATGCTTATTATCAGCAAAAAAAAAATAATAAAAATTATATATATATATATCAACTTTTCTAAAAATAAAATAACTTTAAACAAAACTC
>NW_015770686.1:0-765 GCF_001515625.1 Sinocyclocheilus rhinocerous
CGTTTTATTCTGCTGTGTCCTCAAAAAAAACAACAACAAAAAAATACCTTCTAGATGACTTTTCATTTACAATAAATCAGAGATAATTGTTCCAAAACAAAATATTTAAAGAATTCATAAACATACAAGCTTTGAGGTTTGGGGGTGAAGTAAAAAAAAAATTAATGTCCCCCAATAAATAATTATATTAAACTATTCTACACAGCACTAGGAGAAAAACAGAGTGCTTATATACATGACAGGCTTGTATTCTGCCTGAACTTCTATAAAATTAAGCTAAATTTGAAGATTATAAATTGTGCACAAATAAAAGTATTTGGAAGGGTCACTTAAATACACCCTCTTACAAATACTCTTAATCTTCAGCACTCATGATACTCTTTTCAAACAAAATTCTTTGTTATATAAAATGTCACTCAAATATTACAATTCTTTGTCTCTTTAAAATCAAAATTAGAATTTGATTTTCCTTTAAAACCAATTATAACTTTGATGTGCTGTGTTATAATATGAGTATATAACGAAGTCCCCCTAGTCATGGACCACAAGGTGGCGCCACAACATTAATAATTCAAGGGTAATAAAATGAATTGCAGTTCTTCGAACCACTCGTCACAAACTGTCAACACAGTTGTCTAGATACATGCATTAAGTCCCTCAGTCATCTTCTCGCTCATCGATTCACAATTAAGAAATTACGTACCCACGTTATACATTAACAACAATAAGGCATTTTCTCTCTTGTATTCTAAAAAAAAAAAAAAG
>NW_015770687.1:0-765 GCF_001515625.1 Sinocyclocheilus rhinocerous
AATAGCCATGCTAACTCAGATATTGGAGTTTGGACAAACGCCACGACAACTCTTTGTCACTCCTCATCCTCAGAGGATCACTCCACGCTTCCACAACCTGTCAGCAACCCCCAGCCTCAGCAGCAGTGAGCTCTCACCATGTACGAGAGAATCACACATGTACTGCACTAATGGTGTTTGAGTTAGTTCAGTTTTCACTTTAAAGTATGTACTACCAGTGTGCACAGTAATTATGCTCCATTGCAATGGTTTTCAGCTGATATGACTTTGAGGCCCACATTTTCCTTTGGTCATTAGGTCACGACTCAAATTAAAAGCCAAGCAAATGTATTTCATAAAACATAAACAAATACTGTTAAGCCCTGTTATTGCCGCAATTAAGCAACATGATTCCATTCATTTTCAATGGAGAGCTGGTGATTTCCGGCGACACAAGCAACAGTGACCTTTGCCAACCGGATGTAGGTGTATCAAGTGATGCATCAAAGATAAGTTGTTTAACGTTAACCAAATAAGCAGCAATAAAGCGTAGTTTAAAGCTTTGTTGAGACATGTCTGATTGGAATCCGATCATATTTTTAAAAAATCGCATGAAATACAATTTTGTACAAATCCATTCATATGTTGTTTGAAATCCTATTCAAATCGCATTCCTGTAAATCCGTTCCAGTCTGACCAATTTCTTTGCACAAACAAGGTTCTGTTGTTGCTAATGCAAGTCAAACAGAAAATAATATACTGCTGGTCTACACCTCTTTGAGTTTT
>NW_015770688.1:0-765 GCF_001515625.1 Sinocyclocheilus rhinocerous
TTTTGTCTTGATGAAGGTTTCCCCCTGGCCCCCAGGGGCCCATCTGCAGGTGAGGTCTTTAGTGTTCCTGGACCAGCAGGTAAGATTCACGGGTTTCTCAGGAGGCACTAAAACAGACAAGGACGATGAGTTTTCACTTAGCTGTCAAAGTGAGTTAGTGCAAAGTGACAAGCCTCTTATAACACTTCATTAAAGGTACATGCTGTAAATGCTGAGTTAATACAGAAAATCTGTCAAAAAACAGTTGCTTGGTTTGAAGTCAACATGAAACAGTTTATGAATTACAACAAATTAAAATTACAAAAATGAAGGAAGAGATGTGAATTTATTAAACTGAAAATATATATTTGAATTTTATTAAAAAATAATATTATATATTATATATAAATGGATGGATGGATAGCAAGGATGCATTAAACTAAAATTGTATATTCTATATATTATATTATATAATTACTCATAATTATAAGTAATTCTATAAATAATAATAAATAAATAATTATAATATTAATAATAAATAATACAAAAATATAAGCAAGAATACATTAAACTGATTCTAAATGACAGAAACAATTTTACCACTGTTTTACCACTTTACATTCAAATTCATTTTCAAATAATATAAAATGTTTCTTGAGAACCAAATCAGCATTTTGAAATGAATTATTTCTGAATGATCATGATATACGAGTACATTTAAAAAATAAATAAATAAATGTATCAATTTTGACTTTGTGTTGACTTTAAATATTTTCAATAATGGAT
>NW_015770689.1:0-765 GCF_001515625.1 Sinocyclocheilus rhinocerous
AATAAGTTGTTGTTGTCATCACTGATTACTGGTACTGACGTGGGGAGGATGTTCTTCGTAGATATTGCAAAAAAAAAAAAATCCCATTTTTAGGAACAGAAATAGTTTCCATCGTGACATTATTAATAACAGCATAAATTGCAACAACAATGTAATTTAATAAAAAATGCTGTTTTTATATATTATTATTTAGCTTTAGGAGTGAAATATGACTTGGGTATTTCCTGAAATTTACAGGACTAGAATTTTTTATAATTAGCGATCAAACACTAAGGCGGGTGGATGATAGATGATAGACGTAATGCAACGACAAATTGAACAAAATATTAAAATTGATGAAATTTTAATCAAATATTTACTTGATTTTCACTACGTATTGACAACAGTAAATTTTAATAATCCATAATCTAAAAATAGTGAAAATTCAGTCCACTTGTATAATGGTGAGATTTTTTTTTAATGCTTCTGAAAGTCTCTTCTCACCATGGCTGTATTTATTTGATCAAAAATACAGTAGAATTATGAAATATTATTCCAATTTAAAATATGTACTTTCTATTTTAATATATTTTCAAATATAATTTATTCCTGTTATGGCAAAGCTGAATTTTTTAGCAGCCATGTTTTTGTGGAAACATTGACACTTTTTCGTGATTATTCGATTAAAAAAGTAAATAACAGCGTTTATTTGAAATAGTTTAACTGTCACTTGATTTATTAAATGTTCTTGTTGAATACCATTACACATTTCTTTAAAAAAAAAAA
>NW_015770690.1:0-764 GCF_001515625.1 Sinocyclocheilus rhinocerous
TGGTTGGTAGATGCACCGGAGACCTGATTATAGCACTTAAAAACTAGAAAAGTCAGATTTTCATGATATGTCACCTTTAAACACCGACTGAAACACCTACTGAGCCCAACTTACACTCATAAATGGCCTGACAGTAGTGTTGTCTTACTGTGACACAATCTGGAACTTAAAAATAATTTTAAATAAATTTCATCCACAGTTTCCTAATGTTACACCGTGTCTAGACTGGATGTAAATGGCACACTACTACGCAACAAGACTAAATACAACAGACCCCATTATAATAAATTATTCTGACTAAACACAACACACAAAACAAAACACAACAAATCACAGACAGTAATCATACTGTACAGTGCTTGCACAGTAGATGTTAATTGTGTTTCATTAATCACAGAAATAACCACTTTATTTTCCCCAGCACTAATAAATATTGTTTCTGAAAGTGCTAAAACCATATTGAAAAGAGCTTATGTCACACCTCTGTTCATCAATTTGCACTGGCTACCAATAGTTACTCGCATTACATTCAAGGCATTGACGTTTGCCTACAAAACAACTGGCTCTGCACCCCATTACCCCATACCAGACTTATGTGCCCTCCAGAAGCTTGCACTCTGCAGGTGAACAGCAAATTATAGAAAAATGGTTGTAAACAGTACCAGTAAAGGTTCTTCGGCTTGTAACAACAGCAGAACCCTTTTTAGTGCTAAATAGAACTTTTTTTTATAGGGTTCCATATAGAACCATGCTTTGAAAATGCT
>NW_015770691.1:0-765 GCF_001515625.1 Sinocyclocheilus rhinocerous
AATTTTTTCTGTATTATTGATCAAATAAATGGAGCCTTGGTGAGCAGAAGAGACTAAATCTTACCAACCCCCCGTCATGAATGGTGAATTTAGGCTTAACATGCTAAAGTTACTGAATTCTTTGGTGTTTAACATGATGTTGTTCTCCTGTGAAGGTCCTCCTGTGAACATCACGTGCAATATATTCATCAACAGCTTCGGCTCAGTGGCAGAGACCACTATGGTAAGTGTTTGTCATTACGCCTTGCTAAAAAGAGAAATTGACAGGAGTTATTGTTTATTTACTGTCTTACAGTTTGTTCCTGTTGCAAACACTTTCCAATCAATTCCACTTGGACAAAATCCAATAAAGTCCCAGCTATATTTGGAAATAAGCAAGATTATAGTAACGGCTGATCGTTTGCTCTGAAAGCGAGATTTTACTTTCCACTAACTTTGTACTAAAACATTCCCTCGAGTGGATATTAAACACAAACTCCAGAGACGCTGCTTTGAGCAAATGCTAATTTTGTTTACATGTTTTGATGATCATTTTTAAGCAACCAATCATACTAATGAACTGCACAGAGAATACAAAATATGACAAGAGCTTAATGAATTTGGACAAAATGACATTAAAAAAATGTTAGAAAATACTATATATGCAAAAATCACTAATTTAAACCACTAATTCATGATTTAATATTTTATTACTTTTTTTAATTAATGATTTAAAAAAAAAATAATAATAATGTAATGCTTGTGGATGATTTACTAATTCTAAAT
>NW_015770692.1:0-765 GCF_001515625.1 Sinocyclocheilus rhinocerous
TTTTTTTAAATAAATGATTACTGTTGTTATTATTATTATTATTTACATTTATGTTTGCAGAATATGTAATAAAATGAAAATATGTCATTAAAATCATTCTAGAAATAAAATAAAATAAAATATTTTCAGGCTTTTAAACTCCACTGATTTTACATAAGTGTGCAACATTACATTATTTGTATTGAATGAGGAAAATTCTTTTAAAGTATGGCTTTGGATTTACATGATTACATAATGGAATCATTAACTATTTTAGAAACACTGGAAAATTCTCAACTTAGTATATCCACTTCATTGACTGCCCAGGATGTTAGCTTGTTGTCTCAGGGGACGGGCAGCCCAGTTAACGGTCCAGCCATTCAGCTGTACTTGTGGTGTAGAGCATGTAGTCAAGAATTTTAGACACTGTGGTGGAACTGTTTTTTTCAGATGAGTGATAGCGGAGGCTTGTTACACACGGAGCCTCACCAGAGGTTCAGAACATTGAGAAAATAAAAAACTAAAAAAATATGGCAGTTCTTTTTTTGGAAACCCTTAAACCAGAGACTGAGTTCAGATTGTGACAGAACGCAGGGATAGATGTTTTCGGATGGGATCCGGTTGTCCGGGAGACTACCGCTGGCACGGTGGTGACTCACCGCTTTGGTGTGAGAGTCCGAGTCACATCTGCCTGCCAGGTGTGCGGCATGTTTTGGCACGGGTTGCTGTGACTGTCAACACCTGATGCAGTGAGGCACAAAGGAAGAGCAACTTGGGTAAAAGATG
>NW_015770693.1:0-765 GCF_001515625.1 Sinocyclocheilus rhinocerous
CGATATCTACTGTGAGAACTGTAAAACCACTCTGGGCTGGAAATACGTAAGTTCTGGATCACACTGGACACACACACACTCACTTAAAGACCACTTACCTCAAAAAATAACCATGATCATTCATACCGGACATGCACACTTACATTTTGACAGCTTTCTTCAGCCAGTCAAGAAGATAACTCATCCATATCTCACGTGAGGGATAAGACTCATGCTAGAGACTCAGACACATCTCATCAAGCGAGATACTTTAAGTGGCTTTTCCACACACTCGTGACCTGCTTCCCACGTCACTAATCTACTTCTGACAGCCTAACCTTTGAGTACCTTATGCTTTCCAAGAACAAACAGTATGAATTGTCTTGTTGTCACAGACTGGTTAGAAGTGAAAAGCACTTCAGAAAATGTTGAAATCTTGTCACTTTTGAAAAACTGAAGTGATCTCTCTTCTTAAAGTCAGATGGAGAAACCATCAGGTAAAATGCCGTATTTACATTATTGTTTGAAAATGTGGGCTCAGTAAGATTTTTTTTTTTTAAAGATGTGAATACTTTTATTCAGTAAGGCTGCATTAAATTGATCAAAAAATGACAAAAAATACCATTTATAATGCTGTTTCAAATAAATGCTTTTCAACTTTCTGTTTATCAAAGATATCAATAAGAAATGTTATTAAAAAAATGCAGTTATAAATTGCATTTTAAAATATATTAAAATATAAAACAGTTTGTGTAATAATATTCAGTATTTGTGCTCAAATAAAGA
>NW_015770694.1:0-765 GCF_001515625.1 Sinocyclocheilus rhinocerous
TTAACGTGTTAATGGTGACAGCCCTTCTTTTTGTATATCATCTTAGTCCTCACCTCCACCTGAAGGCTGCCGACAGTGGTTCTGTAATCATCCGCCTGCTTCTCACAGAGGTTCTGGAAGTCTCGCACCAACTGCTCTGCCTCCATCCTCTTCCTCTTCTGCTCTTCACATTCGTCCGCTGCCCTCCTCCGCAGGTCGGCCTCCGTCTCGAACTCCATCCGCAGCTTCAGCGTGACCTGCGACAGATCTCGCAGCATGTGTAACCTCTCCTGCATCTCGTCAAGACACCTGTAAGAACAGTTTGTGCTCGTGTTGATTCTTGAAAAGTCCATGATTTGGAACCAACAGCCTGAGATTTCTTCAATGGTCAATTTTCAATGATTTCTCAGCTCAGTGATTGAGAGAACAGTATGTTGAATTAAATATAAACAAGGTCCATTAGCGTAAAAATGTTTATCTGCTTTCTATGATATAAAGTCAAAAGTGAGGCCGAACCCTTGATGGATATCCGCTTCCTGTGGCTTCTTGCCTTTGGATGGAGTGACAGTGCTGTCAGGGCCTTCTGTCTGTTAATGTAAAATAATATTCAAATAATATTATACATATGCTCAAGGAATTTCTTATGCTCATCAGGGCTGCAATTATTTGATGATAAAATACAAAAGCAGTAATATTGTGAAATATTATTGCAATTAAAAAAAAAACTGTTTTCTATTTATTTTAAAATCTAATTTATTGCTGTGATGCAAAGCTGAATTTTCAGCA
>NW_015770695.1:0-765 GCF_001515625.1 Sinocyclocheilus rhinocerous
CATTAAAGTATATTTTAGTTTACCATAAATGCTTGTCAGTACATTGAGCACTTCACTTTAACCATATTTCAATAGACAAGAGAAGTACTTATGAAATTGCATTTTTAAAAGCACTCTAAAGTTCAGTTTATTGCATTTAATATGAATTTAAACTATATTACATTTTCATTTAATTGCAATTAACATCGAATTAAGTGTCCAAAAGAATTTCATGCAGTTCACACATAGGTACATTCTTTTAAAGTATATCATTTCCATAATAAGTACATTTTACAGTATGTTAAAGTGTACTAATTTTCACAAGGGACGTTAACATTGGAATAAACAATTTCCCATATTATATGTGTCACGTAGACTTGCACACGACGATGAAGATAAAGTATAAACTCAGTCTTTAATATTAATCCACAAGGTAAATTGACAGAAGGCAGCAAGCAAAAGCAACATACTCCGACGTGTCCAGACAACCAAACGCTGAAAACACAGGAACTTAAGTACTACTACAAACAAGGTTAAATAATGATACACAGCTGAACTGAAATAACTTATCATATCTGTAACCATGACAACTAAAGAGTGGCGGGAAAACTGAACAAAGGAGAATACAAATTACAATCCATTACAATGAAACTAAATGACACACACAACTGATAATTTGTTACATTATGCTACGTTACATAAACTGTAGTTTATGGTTACCAAGCAACATATTTACTTAATATTTGTGTGTGTATTTTGCATCTGCGCCTCATCCAATCAAATATC
>NW_015770696.1:0-763 GCF_001515625.1 Sinocyclocheilus rhinocerous
AGCGACTTAAGACTGGTTTTGTGGTCCAGGGTCACATATTATATAGGCTATATACATCATCCAACTTACGCCCTTGCTCACAGGAGACCCAGCGTACGTTTCATACGGCCCAAATTCTGCAGCCAGCTCACAGCTGGACTCCAGGGCAGCGTAGTAGATGGTCTCAAAGATCTGTGTGTTGAGGTGTTGAGCCTCTGCGCTCTCAAACGGGAAGCGCATGAGGATGAAGGCATCAACCAGACCCTGAACGCCGATACCGATGGGCCTGTGACGCTTGTTGGAGTTCTCTGCCTGTTGTGTGAGAGAGAAGATCAGCCTCTGCAGCAAATTACAATAATGTAGGATGACTAAAGCCCCCCAAAAAAGCACCTCACCTCTCGCACAGGATAGTAGTTGATATCAATGATTTTGTTCAGGTTCTTCACAATGACTTTTGTAACAGAGGCCAACTTCTGGAAGTCAAAAGTTCGCTCTGGGGTGACGTACATGTTAAGTGCAATGGATGCCAAGTTGCAAACAGCCACCTACAAGAGAGTTTGGTCCTCTATGAAAGCACTTTCAAATGAAGTCAAATAAGCTATATCATACTTTATGTACGTATTCTACACTCCTTACCTCATCCTTACTGGTGTACTCTACAATCTCTGTGCACAAGTTACTGCATTTGATGGTGCCCAGGTTCTGCTGGTTGCTCTTGCGGTTGCAGGCATCCTTGTAGAGCATGTAGGGTGTGCCGGTCTCTGTCTGAGACTCAATGATGGCA
>NW_015770697.1:0-765 GCF_001515625.1 Sinocyclocheilus rhinocerous
AAAACTTTAAAATTACAGTGAAAAAAGAAAATGTAAAAAAAAATCTAATTCAAAATATGAATAAAAACTATAAGAGTATATCAAATACAGATGCTTGTGCAAATCTTAGCGCTCTCTTTGCCTAAGATGAGACATTAAACATGAATCATGAAATTTTTGCCAAACAACATATGATTCTTGTATTGACAGGCGTTTATGTTTTATCTGATTCACCTTCTCATTAAATGATTCAAGAATAGTCATTAAGTACCCCCTGATTTGGGGGTTTAGGTGCCATGTGACTAATCCGTAAACAATACACCACAATTGACTCAAGCATAGGATTTAGTGTGAAGAGCAGCTATCAAAAGATTTGGAAGATAAATGGAACACATGAGTCATTTTAAATCTGTTGCACTCAGAAGCTTTTGTGCTGATTATTGTGATTGAGGCAGCTATGAATGATGCCACATCCACACTGCTGATCTCCTGCTGTTTTAAATGGATTGAATCTCGGTGTAAATGATCCTAATGTCACTGTTTTATCCTGGTGACCCCGTAACCTCATGCCCCTGGTTCTATAACTGAAAGTGATCGGTCACTTTGTATTTACAGCTCAAAATATGCCCTGAGCTGAGTTCCAATGAGCAATGATGACACAGAGCAGATCTAACAAGTGTCTAACAAGAAATCTGGAGCAATAAACAGGGAGGATGAAGAGAGAACGGACAGAAAGAACGGGAAAAGGCATTAACAGCATTGATTTAGATTTCCTAAGGAACTGCA
>NW_015770698.1:0-765 GCF_001515625.1 Sinocyclocheilus rhinocerous
TTAAATATACAATGAAATTCTCTGGTTATAGACTTTTCTGTTGAATGTGAGTTTGTGTTCTCTAGTTTTGGAAACTTAGCATGATTCTCTGTACATAGATGTAATGTCCTTACGTCATATTAATTAACAGTTTAGTGGAAGTCATCTGTTTTATGCTTTTTACTAGACAAGTGGAGTCCAGATGTAGAAGCATAAGTGTCTAAACTTTAAGAGAAGCTTCCAAGAAATGGGGTGATTGGCCCAGTCCCGGTCTGGATTGAATCAATGCTTGATAAATTATTTTGCCGCACCATTTTTCAACAACGTTGTTCACTGAAAGCCTTTTCAGAACAAAACTGGCACATAGCCTATATCACAGAGATGTTACATAACAGTTCAGCACATTGTATCAAACCCTAACTGAACAGTTTTCCCTATGTTGAATGCTTTAATGTTTCATCAAGCAAAAATAATGGCAAAGTTATTGGTCTTGACCCCTAGCGGCCATGACTATGTTCTTCTTTTATATTGGCTGGGAGAATCATTGGATTTTAATCATCCTGTAACTGGACAATTATATTACGTTTTTCAAAATGCGGATCTTCAATTATAAAGTATGGCATGTCTTGTTGAACAGCCTACTATATTTACTTGCATCTTGCAGCTGCAGACGTCCACAGATAAGACAAGATGAGCATGACAAGATGAGCATGCTCCAGTGGGAGAGAATAATGAAATCTCGCCTGCATGTTGACAGCAGGATATCAAGCAGGACAGCGGGCCTGT
>NW_015770699.1:0-765 GCF_001515625.1 Sinocyclocheilus rhinocerous
ATAGGGAACGTCTCGGTTACGTACGTAACCCTCGTTCCCTGATGGCCCATGCCACAACCTCGAACCATCGCTGGCAGCCAGGGACAA
Source organism: Sinocyclocheilus rhinocerous (assembly GCF_001515625.1). NCBI lineage: Eukaryota > Metazoa > Chordata > Actinopteri > Cypriniformes > Cyprinidae > Sinocyclocheilus > Sinocyclocheilus rhinocerous. The sequence continues at coordinate 88 of NW_015770699.1, forward strand.
GTTCTCGGCTCCTCAGAGTAAAACCTGAAGAGTGGATGCACCTGTCGCCTATTTATACCTGTGTGCACGGGAGTGGCTCAGGTATGCAAAATCCACTAGCCATATTTCATTGGCGTTTTCTCTTAAAGTCAGAGATGATTGGGGCTATCAAGTGAATCCCCTAATGTCGTCATCGACATAACGTCTCCACAAAGACAGTGCAGAGAAAACAAGTCTTTATTGTTTCTTTCTAAACTCTGTTTAAGGCAATATATGAAATATTATGTTTTTCCTAGACAACCTTTTGCTTCTTTGTTAGTTTGTGTATTGTATTCAATTCTTTGTGGAACCTTTTGTCTAGTTTGAATTAAGCAAGGTGACTCAAGGTGGTAAAGTTTTGCACTAAGTGTGACATTACATGTTTCCTGTAGAATTTTCAGAGCTGTGATCTCAGTGTTGAGGTTTGGGAACATGTTACTGCTGAGTGTGAGAACTCAGTTAGTTTTACCACAATAGAGCAGAGATCATCTCTGAACCCAGTTTAGACTGATGGGAATGAATCTGGACACTCATGCTAGTCTTTATGAGACTGTCTGTCTAAACATGAGAAACTGATGAGCAGAGGAGGAGCTGACAGTATTTAAAGAAAGAGTTGTGAGCATATAATGAATAGGAAGACTGACAGAGACAGAAAATAGT
>NW_015770700.1:0-765 GCF_001515625.1 Sinocyclocheilus rhinocerous
TCAGAATGTCCTAATACTTCATGTCTGATCTCTATGTGGGGGGAACATGTATGACAGAGTGAGATGGACGTTCTTATTGTTCACATGGATGCTAAAACACTGAATGGGACTTGAACGTTACCTGAACACTCTTCTGCAGCTTCTGATGGTTCAGTAGAGACTGTGACGTCTGGAGATCCCGAGGCCATGATGTCACAATCACTGTTGAGACAAAAAACAAACAAAAAGAGTTTGTCAGATAAATAATTCCTGAACAGTTATACTGAAAAACGAGAAACATTTCACAAAACCTCACATTTGTAGTTGTGAGCTAGAATGAAAAACTCAATCTCATAACCTACACATGTAAAACTTCTGACTTATTTTCATTTTTTTCATTTTCATGAAACCAACATGGCCTTCTTTCTTTTGTGTAAGGCGCAGTCACAGTTTAGAAAGTCTACCACCGCTCGGAGAATCTTTGCAACCAAAATCCAGCAATTCAACAGGAATCTAGAAAGCTGCTTGGTTCAAAACTTTGACTTCGGTGAGAGCAGTGCTTTACACATCGCAACACTATTGACAATTGACAATAGACTTTTTTTTTTTTACCAGCAAAATTTAGGCAAAATGAATGTGACTACACCTTAACAGAAAATTTTGTTGAGCTGCAAAAGTTCTTTGTGTGGCAAACAGACCAGAACACTGTTTGATTGATAACATAAAATGAAATGTCTTGATATGCCATTTTCGATTATAGAACTTTTATGGTGATTTTTTTTTAAA
>NW_015770701.1:0-765 GCF_001515625.1 Sinocyclocheilus rhinocerous
CACAAAAACATTAATATCTGCTAATAAATCAATAAAGCAGCAGGAACAGTGTGATGTGTATTACAGAGATTTCTTTTAATAAGGAGACAGGAGCAATTGAAGAGCCTCCAGAGGGAGGTAAATTACCCACCACAAGAATGAATGTCTGAGGGGCCAGAGAAAGAGACAGACAGAGAACAACAGGAAGAAATAATAAAACGATAGAGTTAAAAGCAGACAGTTGAAATTGTCATTTGTTTGACCTCATGCTGTTCCAACTAGGGATGTGCACAAATACTTGAATACTCTGAAGTGACAGCAATCACTGATCACAAAAAAAGCACCTCGTCTTCAATTTTGTGATCGGTTAGAGCGTCTTATTTGATGATACCTTGCAGTCCAAAGCATTAGCAATTTGCATCAATAATATGTAAGCAATGTTCACTCTGGAAAAGATTACCAAGTACCCTCCGCAAGGATTTCGCAATTCTGTGACTGCAGAATCGAACGCAAATTCAAGCAAGCTCCGCATTAATTGTGCCAGTTTGCAATTTTGTTCTATTTCCGCAATTTTTCAGCAAAATCCATTAACCTGAGAAGAGCTAAAGATATATCAGCAAATAAAAAATCCATAATTTAGAGACCAAACAAATGAATCAATACGTGATCAACCGTCCTGACGCTGTATTGCAGTGAATTTCATTTGCGCATCCTTGTGCGTGTTGGACCAGGATCACAATTTCACTAATTATGTACAAAAATATTTACAGGTGAATAATTGTACTC
>NW_015770702.1:0-765 GCF_001515625.1 Sinocyclocheilus rhinocerous
TCCTCCTCTTCTTTATCCCAGCTTGATTGTTGTTTTATGCCTCATTAACTTTGATTCTAATATGAGTCTGCTTGTGTTCATGGTGTCATTACTCTGATCTGGTTAAACGGATGGCTTGTTCTACCTTTAGTCCTCTTAACATATGGCTTCAAATATTGTATACTGTTTATTGTATATGCACATTCATACAGTTCAACTAATGAATTATATTATTTGATGAAAGGATTGTTTATTCCAATTAATGAACATTTGTTTAACAATTATTAATTGTTTATTATATTTATTGAACATAGGTATGTTTTATCATGTTGTTGACAGGATTTTATAAAAATAGTAAGCCACATTAGGAAATGCATTACCGTTATTTTGTCAAACACTCCCAGAAAAAAAAGGCACAAAAGCTGTCACTAGGCCTGTATCTTTTAAAAAGGTACAACTTTGTACCTGAAGGATCCATACTGGTACCTTAAAGGTATATATCGGTACCTAAAAGGTGCTAAAATTGTACCTTTTGAAAAAGTGCTGCCCCTGATAGCTTTTGTACCTTTTTTTTTTTCTGAGTGTAGGTTAGGTAAAATAAGGGCCTTGTGTCTAAAGGTGCAGTTACATTTACTGTTACAAATCCAGCCATTTCAGTAGAAATCTACGTGATCGTAAGTGAAAAGGGCGAAAAAATTCACTCATGTTAGCTGAGCTTCACACATCACTACACTATTGACAATGGACATTGTACCTTTTTGCCTGCAAAATTACGCCTACATTTTA
>NW_015770703.1:0-765 GCF_001515625.1 Sinocyclocheilus rhinocerous
CTGAACAAAACATCCCTGAACTCCATCATTCTCATTATAAATCCCGTAAAAACATCAGGTGACTGTCCACATTTGACCAGCAAGCTCCTGCAAACAGCCAGAGTCATTGAAAACGTAGAGGAAATGCGGTGAAAACACAGACGGAGAGACAAAAGGGTTTCAGCGCTCATTAAACTCATCATCGTCTCGCTCTGAGCAGAATGGCTTTTGTGGCCCACTGCAAATAAACACCACTCATGTGGGCCGCATTGTTTTTATCGTTTTGGTAGCAAAGCGCTAATGTGGAGCATGTGCGTTCAGCCGTAGTGAGATCTCACAAAAATACACACAGCACTGGTGTTTGGACAGGTCACTGCAGGACAAATAAAGTCAGAAAAATATCACTGAATATCGAGGAATTTTAATTTTAATATTTAAATTGGTATTTATTTATTTATTTTAATTTTAATAAAAAAATGCTGTCACAAAATCTGCCCAGTTCTTGTGTAACTTCAAATTCCCCCCAAAAATAAATATTTTTCCTAAAGAAAATGAAGCCCATTTAAAGAATTTTAAACATTGCATTTTTGCAACAGCATTTATAGTCATTTATATTCATTTATATTCACAAAAAAAAAAAAATTATTACCATAATGTATACTTTTGCTGGTTTTAAAATTTATTTATTTATTTACTATTTTTTTGCAGTAATGTGAATAACCACCAAAACTTCTGGTCATTACAAAACAAAACAAAACAAAATAAAATAAAATAAAATAAAATAAT
>NW_015770704.1:0-765 GCF_001515625.1 Sinocyclocheilus rhinocerous
GATTTGAGAAAGGGGTAAAGATTTTAGTAGATTAACAAAAAACCTTTTAAAAGTGCATGTAGCATTATATGACCCCTTTAATTAATTCATTAAATTTATTTATTTTTAAATTAGAATTTCAAGATTCATGAAAGCTTCACTGTCACACCATACGTATACAAGTATACAAAGGTGGTGAAATGCATTTTTTTAAGGCACAGTGATGCAACATTCAAATTAAGCAAAATAGAAAGTGCAAATATGAAGATAACAATAAATATACATAAGTGAAATCAAAAAGAGAAGTCCTGTGACTGCAGTATGTGTACAAATAGCAAGAAGATGTTCAAGAGGTTATGTAAGCAGTTTTCATGTAAACTCTGGACATCTGAAATACTGTAAAACATAAGCAATGTAAGTTAAGTGTTAAATGCACTACATTGTATTAGATCTTCAAGAAAATGTACTTTTAATGCCATATATGTTGTATGATATTCGATAAAAATGAATACATACTTTTATACTACAGCTCCTGACCCCAGTATGTTCAGATTGGAATCATTTCTGGACTAAAACTCGATTGGGAAACATTGCAAGGCATGACTCACCTTGCTGCAGACCCCTAAAAGCACACACACATACACACACACACTTACACGGTTCACTGTCCCGCTCAGCTCAACTCAAAGCTTTCGACCTGCCTTATCACGCATCGCACACACCTCCCTCCTGCCATTTCTTTTCCCCTTACATTTTTTTCTGTTTCCATTTACCCCAGCACCAATA
>NW_015770705.1:0-765 GCF_001515625.1 Sinocyclocheilus rhinocerous
GTCTGCGGAGGACAGAGCGAAATATGGAAAACTACAGCTCCATGAAATTGGAGTGTTTGGCCCTAAAATGGGCTGTATGTGATAAGTTTAGGGAATATTTGTTGGGGAATAATTTTGTTGTTTACACCGACAATAATCCTCTCTGTCACTTGCAGACCTCAAAGTTGGGTGCTTTGGAGCAGCGGTGGTTATCACAGCTGGCCTCTTTTAATTTTGTGATCAAGTACCGACCAGGAAGGGTAAATCAAAATGCAGATGCGTTGTCTCGGCAGGCCATGAATGATGTATTGCCAGGAACAGAACTTCCCCAAGTCTTACAGCAGCAGTTGAGGGAAAGATCTCCAGAGCAGATAGTGGTGAGTGCCAGTGAAGTTGCTGCATTGCCTGGACGTTCACAGGAAGATCTCTCTTACCTGCAGAAGACAGACCCAATTATTGGCCCTATTATAAAGGCTTGGAATGTGGGCAGTGTTTTACGTTCTTCAGAGTTGACCGGTATGGATCGAGCTGTAAAGGAGCTGGTTAGGCAGTGGGATCGATTGTGTGAGAAGGATGGGTGCCTTTATCGTTTATCGTATACACCTGATGGTCATCGAGAGATCTATCAGTTACTGTTACCTCAAAAACTTCAAAGGGAGGTGTTCGGCAGTTTGCATGACAGTCATGGGCATCAAGGTAAAGATCGAACGGCAGAATTAGTGAAGCGTCGTTGTTATTGGCCAGGGATGATGAGAGATGTGGAACGGTGGTGTAGGGAATGTCAGC
>NW_015770706.1:0-758 GCF_001515625.1 Sinocyclocheilus rhinocerous
GGCGGTGTGGCAGGTGCGAGATCTGGCTTCATTAGCTCCCAACACCTCTGTCCAATTACAAGACTCGCACCAGCAGTGACAACCCTGAGCACAGGTGTGTGTGTGTGTGTTACAGGGTGTGTATGTCCTATCAGTACCTGACTCTCTGCTCTTATCATACTACTTTCATGTTTTGCCACATCTTTATTTCAAATGTGAAATACACCTTTGACAACACACCTTCATTCGACGTGTCAAATATCGAACATTCTGGCATTCATTAGAGTTTAGAGTGATTACACTACAGCAGAATGGTGAGCATATATCTCTACATTTCTGACAAATGCCATGTTTTTCTCAAACATGGTAACTTCTTGAATTGGTTTTAGTTAAGACTAGTTAAGAGTGTTTTTAAGGATCAAGGATTTTATTTTATTTTATTATTTTTATTTTATTTTATTATTTTTATTTTATTTTATTTTTGTCTGGATGTATTAATGTATTCAAACATCCATTTAAATTGCAATTCATACAGGCCAGGACTTCATTCCACATGTGTTTTCAGTATTTTATTGATTGATTTATCATCATCATTATCATTATTATTTATTTATTTATTTGGCAGACTTCAAAAAGTGTCTAGGTCGTTTATTGTTTAACATTTTTTCATTGACATGAAGAAACAAATCTCATTATAAGCTGAAAAAGCTGATATATTAAGAAGTGAATATATATAAATATTGTGCATATATATATATATATATATATATATATATACA
>NW_015770707.1:0-765 GCF_001515625.1 Sinocyclocheilus rhinocerous
CCAAACTGGGGTTAAATAACCCCCTGAGTAAAAATTCATATAAAAATTAATGAGTTCATCAGTAGCTAATTGATGCAATGTTGAAATGTTTAGAAAACACTATTGAATTGATTTTTGTAAATCCAGTGTTCAAATGCTGTTTAGCCTCTTAATTTTCTGTGTAATTATATCCACCTCACTAATGACTGGTCTCTGTGTGAATGTCCACAAAACTGCACGACTTTCTGAGTGTATATAAGCGGCAGGCCATTTTAGAAAGGAACATTTAAAAGATGAAAGAAAAATGAGGGAGAATCAAATTCTGAATAATTGACTGCTATTGTGTGAATAATATGTTATCATATAATCAATAAAAATGTAAACTGTAGTCTGCTTTTAAAATACTGTAATCTAATTACAAGTACTTAATTTTCAGAATCTGATTACACAATCCAGATTATATGTAATCAGTTACTACCCAGCACTGTATATCTGCATATAATAACATAAAGGTTACACTGAGAGCTCAGAGGTTAATAACTGATACTAAAGAAATCAATGAAGCAAAATGGTTCAGATTCCAAATGTTTTTGAAAGATGTTTCCTATAAGCTCACCATTTATTTGATGAAAAATACTGTAAAAACAGTGATTTTGTGAAATATTATTACAATAATATTAGTAATATAATATTACAATAATTTTCATAATAAATAGTCATATTAATAATAGGCCTTTAATCTAAGCATAGGCGGAGGGTGAACCAACTCCAGGGTAAGGCTAAAAG
>NW_015770708.1:0-765 GCF_001515625.1 Sinocyclocheilus rhinocerous
CTGAAATATATACATGCATGTGTGTGTATTTATATGTACATAATATATATTATGTAAAAACTTATTTTGGATCGCGATTAATCGTTTGGCAGCACTAATATATATATATTTTAAGCTTATATTTGTCAGTATAATAGTTAATGAGAAGTTAAATATATAGATAGAAAGATCATTTTTTTAAGCTTATATTTGTTAGTTTAATAGTTTTAATCAGAAGTTAAATTATTTTACCAATTTAAGAATGTCCTAGCATTTTGTTTGTCTTGGGTTAATCTTAAATTATATATTAATAAATAAATATTAATATTTATACAATTTATTTTATTTTATTAACACAATAAAAAAAATAATTCATGAGAAGTTAAACTATTTTAACAGTTTAAGAATGTCTTAGCGTTTGGTTTGTCTTTTGTGATAGTGGCAGTTGCACTCAAATCCTAAAACGTTGTTTATTTCCAGGTCTAAATTAGATTTTGAACCCCAGATTTTCTGTTTGGTCTGGGACTTTTGGACCCCTCTGTATTTGACGGGCTTTATAAAGGCACGGCTGATCCAGGGCACTGATCCTCAGTAAAGCGATGTCGAAACCTTCCTCCCCTCTGTTGCCGAACTTACGAGAGAATCCAAATGCGAAAGAACAAAAAAGGTGTGCGCGCTGAACGACAGAAATAGATCAGATTGAAAATGACTCATTATCACGGCCACGGTGAGGCGGAATGCATTTTGGCACCTGTCAAATCAAGAATGCCGCTTTCGTTCAGCGTC
>NW_015770709.1:0-765 GCF_001515625.1 Sinocyclocheilus rhinocerous
CAAAAATCTTTTGTAACATTATAAATGTCTTTACTGTCACTTTTATTCAGTTTAATACCTCCTTGATGAATAAAAGTACTAATTTCTTAAAATATTGTACTGATCCCAAAATTTTCAATGGTCATGTATCGCGGTTTCCATGGAGATCTATTTAGTGATCATTTATGTCACATCAAATGCACTCACATGAATACAATCATTTCCAGAAAACTCACGTGTAGTTTGATGTAGTTAGCCACACATTCATAATTCACAATTTACACAATACACAAACATTGACTGTAGTATATTTTGCACTGTTTTCTATAGTTTTTCATGTTCCCTATACAGTCATGCCTTTATTTGAAAGTATGTATTTATGTAGTCAACAGTTTGGCTCTCTAAAATTAGTCTCAGTCCTGCAGGAAAGAGCAGAGTAAAGCAAGCATGAGTTTCCATGCTGGTTATGCCTGGTTTGTTGCTAGTCTAGCTGGTAGACCAGTATAGTCCTGCTGTTCACCAACAAAGCCTAGCTGGTCAGTATAGCATTTTTCATGTTCACTTGTTTTATTATACTTGCAGCAGTGAGGGTTAATTCATTCGTTCTGTAATGTAGGACAATAATTATGAAGAAATGTATTTCATTTATTATTTAAGATTTTTGTAAAATGTCTTACAATCCTTTGGGTGAGGTTGATTAGCTCCTCTTCTTCTTTCTTTCTGCTCTCAAAGTGAGCCTCGATGAGCGTCTGTAGCTCCGTCAGGTCTTTCTCCATACGTTTGCGG
>NW_015770710.1:0-765 GCF_001515625.1 Sinocyclocheilus rhinocerous
CAGAACATCCCCAGTTTGTGAAGGAGCCCGACAGACACATTACTGCTGAGATGGAGAAGGTGGTAGACATCCCATGCCAAGCTCGCGGTGAGTTTGTGCGCCTCTGCCGTGTGTGTGTGTGTGAGAGAGAGAGAGTGTGTGTGGATGTGTTAGATAACACTCCTCTTCCTATGCCCCTGCAGGTGTTCCTCAGCCAGATATAGTGTGGTATAAGGATGCTGTACCCATAAGCCCCGCGAAGACACCTCGTTACAGAGTCCTGGTGGGCGGCAGTCTGCAGATAAATGGGCTGCTCCCGGACGACACCGGAATGTTCCAGTGCTTCGCTCGCAACTTAGCGGGAGAGATCCAGACGAACACGTACCTTGCTGTCACCAGTACGTCAAAGCACCATCTGGGCCTGTCAATAACTCTGTCTTCATTTATTACACTTCTCCCCTACATTCATCTTCTTCCTTATCTCCTGTCTGATGTGTCATTTTATAAAGCCTGTGACTTATCTGCAGCTTTTACTTTAAGAAAGAAGGAAAGATTAGGAAGGGTGATTATTCCAAGTTTAAGAGTGAGAGATGGTAAGAATAATGGTTGTTTTGTCTGCACTGGACAGGTCTTTATTATGTCCACCATTTATTTAATGCATAGTAGACAGCTTGAGAAAGACATATTTGATGATTTAGTCAAGTTAGGGAGCAATGGCTCTTATATTTTCACATTTTGATCCTCTGGAATGTGTGTGTGTGTACATTAAATTTTTTATTTTATATA
>NW_015770711.1:0-765 GCF_001515625.1 Sinocyclocheilus rhinocerous
CGTCAAAGAGACAGAAGAGAGAGTTGTCTGTCACACGGGAGAAACACAAAGTCCAGCTCAGAGAAGTTTGGGTGAAATATTCCTTTAATACTCCATAAATAAACATTACTGCCCAACTACTGCCTAAATAAACATCACTAATGAATTGTTGTAAAGCAGAATGAAGTGCAGGGGAGCTGTATAGAGCAATCTCCGCTGTACCTGTTGCCCCATCGAGGGATGCCAACGCTCTGAATCACAGACACGACGATCTGAGCCAAGAAAACGAAGAAGAAGAAGAAGAAATTGAAAGAGCTGTCAGACCTGAAAGAGAAGAAAATATACTTATCATTGACAATGAAAAAAAATTTAAATATTAAATGAAAAACTTCAACATTCAGAAAATCAGAAATGTCGCCTTGGCAACTAGCTGAAAATAAAATAAATTTGTTGAAATGCTAAAATTACTCAAAATTACATTCTAACTGTTCAAAATCAAACGTTACCAAATATTAATACAACACTATAATTGTATACAAATATTCCAGAGAGTCTCTATATAACATATTATAACATTATTATATTATAACACTATATAACATTCTCATAACAGTCTCAACATTAAAGATGTCAGACCTGAAACTAAACAAGTTCAACTTCAAATACTACAAACACTTACTAAAATTAAACTGAATTAATTAAAGCTAAATAAGCTAAATATAACAAAACAATAATAATAAAAAGTTAAAAATGAAAATCACTAAATGATGTGATGATGGGATGGGA
>NW_015770712.1:0-764 GCF_001515625.1 Sinocyclocheilus rhinocerous
TTTTTAGCAACATCATATGACCCCTTTAATATACTGTATCCAGCTAAAAGAAGTTCGGTTCGAGACACATGCTCTAGGTATTGGCCTTTGAAATTCCCCCCAAAAAATTCCAAATTCTTGTATGATGTGCAACTTATGTAAACAGTATGTTCTGTCTTAAGGGTTTAGTAAATAGATGGGAATATTTTTTATTACTTACTATTCATATTTTTAAACTAATTTGAAAAATGCTTGACTATACAACACAGTTTTAAATTATTATACATTTTATTATTATTTTAAACAGTACTTTTATACTTACATTTTTATTTTATTTTATTGGTAAACATTCAGGACATCAATAGCCAAAATGTATAAATAATGCTAAATGCATTAAAATAAATGAATAATTCATATTTGAATACATATAAAAATGGCAGCTACATTTAGTTATAATATCAAATTGGAAGGTTTATGGCAATTCCCAGCTCTACTCTATTTCTTATTTGAAAGTGTACTCGTATAATTAAATTTAATTCAATTTTTAAAGCAGTTAAACAGACCAAACAAAGACTGTAAAATAAGACTATCTGGATGTTTTGCAAACCAAAGGCTAACCTGAATAGCTCTGCCGCTTGCTGAGACGTAAGCCTCCACAGTGGTGGTGTAGTCTCCTCCTGCAAACTTCTCCTTCTCGGTTTTCTTGCCCTTGACCACAGGGATGGCCATCAGCTCCTGGTAGACCCGAGCATACAGGTCTAAAATCTGCAGAACCTGCGCACATA
>NW_015770713.1:0-765 GCF_001515625.1 Sinocyclocheilus rhinocerous
ATTGAGATTTAATTCAAAGCTGGAGTTTAATTGCTAATATCAGAGTAATTAAGCAGATAAATCATGCCTGATCTTATTGAATTATAGATTAAAATGGCATAAAACCTGCAAATTGTACATGTCAGCTCCAACAGCACTCTTAATCAACACAAGTTTGCTTTAAAACGGCAAAAATATATCAAGTCGTTAACTTTTATGACAGAGGCTTTTGAAGCGTTTGATGATGTTTGATTAATTGTTTTATTGCGCAGGGTCATAGTGTAATTTTTTGGTTGTGTGTGTATGTATGATATATATATATATGATCTTATATATATGCATATATAACAATGCATATATACTTAAATCAATTAACATAAAACTAAATAAATTGAATGGCTTCAGAATACTCTGAATGAAGTACATGGATAACTTATGATAATTTTACAATAATTTCATTGTATTTTTTTCTTTTTCCAATATACACAAAAGAGCGGCCTGTATGTCCTTCAAAAATGCACCTTTTGTTTTGCATGCGTGAATTAAAGTCATTCAGAACGATGTGAGGGTGAGGTGAACATTGCTCAATAATGGAACTAATGGACAGATATCGACCAATTTATCTGGTCACTAATGTCCAAAAAGCTGCAGAAAACTAGAAGGAAGAGAGCAAAGAAGGGAAAGCGCAGAGCAGGTCCGGTCCGCCTCTGTATGCCGTGGGCGAGCGGTGAGCAGAGCGGTGTCTGCCGCAGCCATTGGCTGCAGTTAAATTGAAATATTTCGCAG
>NW_015770714.1:0-765 GCF_001515625.1 Sinocyclocheilus rhinocerous
CAAAGGCTTGTAAAGATTTCTAGTCGGGTGATATCACCACATTCCAGCGCTGGGATCCTGGGGAAAGTGTTTATATGGGACGGAGTCCAGACTGCTGTCAGCTCCAGAGACTTCTGCCCGTGGCTCCATTCACCCGGGTGAACCGTTTTCTTTGGCGAGCGAGTGAACAGCAGTGATGTCACTGGTGTGCATCCTGGACGTCTGTCAAGAGCTGGCTTAGTAGCTTCCCACCACCAAACACAACGACCAACCATAACTCCACAGAAACCTGATCTTGTAGACTAATATTTGGAGTGTCTCGGCTCTTTGTTGTGTCCTTTCATCTGGAGGGAGGATGATGGGTAATCTACACAGTAGCTCAGATGTAAAAATTAGAGACATGGGCACCCCTGGCGCTCTGGGAACGAGCCACCATGACACACCGACAGCTGGGGTTATACTTGTTGAGCCTGGATTTTAAGTCATAAACATATAAAGTTTTTATCTTCAATCATAAAATGTTTCGGACAGCTGCAGCTGTAACAATAATGAGCTTTAGGATTGAGTATGTAGTGTCGACACTGTGCCGCCAACTGCTACTGTTAGCGATTAACTAAAGATTGCAACCCTGGATCATTTTAGTGCATTTTAAGTATACTTTTGAATAAAAATGCATCAAATTGAATTTACAAATCAAACTGTGAAGCTGACAGGTGCTGATTTTTTGAATAGTCTGGGTTTTAGTGTCTTGTTCTGGACAATGACTGTTTGGTGGAATGGGAAACG
>NW_015770715.1:0-765 GCF_001515625.1 Sinocyclocheilus rhinocerous
CTTCTTCTCTTTAATTGCTTTAGCCAGCATGATGTCGTTTTCTTTGAATCTCTCTGAGGAGATGATGATGAAGAAGTCAAAGGTGTCAAGTTTCACCTCCTTTAGATATTTTTTGGCTTTAAATTTGGGACTTCCAGTCCCTGGGAGATCCCATAATTTCACACTGGGCATTGTAGGATGTGTGTACATTGTTGATGTCATTGTCGTCTCAGTCGCTCCCGTGGGAGCTGCATTGACATCATCAGGTTGAAGACCTCGTATTGCATTGATAAAGCTGGATTTTCCTGCTCCAGTTGATCCTGTAACAGCATTATGAAGTGTGACGTTGTCCAGTTTCTTGAGTTGTTCTTTCACACTTTCTGTTACATAAACGTATTCCGCAGAACTAGTGAGCATAGCATCAGGTACTTCATATACATGCTCGTCTTCTTGCTTTTTAGCCGCTGTGTCTATACTTTCCCTCTTCTCTGAGCTTTCTGATTTTAAATGTGTGTTCTTATTTGCTTTACTCTGAAACACATTATCTGTGTCATCTTGTGACTTCTTGGCATCTGGACACACTGCTCCACTGAGCAATTCTTGGTTCTGTATCTCTATAACCTCCACATTTTCCTCTTTAGTGTTGACTTTGTTTAATGGTTCACTAAAATTAGTCTTACTGAGTTTTTCTGTCAAAATATCTTTTTCCATTATAGCATCACATGGCTCTTGAAAATGGTCTGTTTCGACACTGTCAGGTTGTTTTGTTTTGTGATTGTCTGTATC
>NW_015770716.1:0-765 GCF_001515625.1 Sinocyclocheilus rhinocerous
TGGCTACTAGAGGTGTTGATTCAGTAGCTGTAGTATTGGTGGAGGTAACAACACTGCAACTGCCATGATGCTGCACATCCATCTTCCTTCTCTCTTCAAGTGACATTGTTTGCAGTTTAGTTTGAACAGGTAGGATTTCATCAGGTGAAAGAAACTTGCTCAGTTTCCTAAACCTTGGGTCAAGGGCCATCGCAAAAATCACTGTGTTTGGTGCTCCATCTGAGAAAGCAGTCTCCCTTTTCCATCTCTCCTGCAACTGCTGCACCGCAGTGAGTTGGAAAGCCCGCAGCGGGGCTGACTCGTAGACAGCACTCTGGGTGGACTTCAACAGCCCCTTCACAAGTGGAGGTATTGCAGATACTGTTGCATATTTCTGTCCACTCATGAACACAGTGACACATTCAAAAGGCTTGAGGACTGTTGAAAGCTCTTCCAGCAGGCTCCACTGGTCTGGTTTCAGATCCAGGTACCTTTTGCCTCTCTGTGTGACAGAGCTGTCGGACAGTGTTGCTGTTACAGGCCACCTTTGCTCAAGCAGTCGACTTATCATATAGAATGTGCTATTCCACCTTGTGCTTATGTCTTGAACAAGGCTGTGCTCTGGTGTGGCCATTTGTTGTTGTTTCTCTCTGAGTTTACTGCTGGCTAGCTCGCTTTTCTTAAAATGTTCTACCAGACATCTTGCAGCCCCGACAGCTTTTTCAATGCTTGGATGCTTCAACGCAGTATTGATCACAAGTTGCAAAGTATGGCCAGTGCAACGGA
>NW_015770717.1:0-766 GCF_001515625.1 Sinocyclocheilus rhinocerous
AATTTAAAAAAGTAAAAAAAAAAAAAAAAGTTTTAATCAGTATAAATATTTGAGGAGAATTAGGGAATGGTTATATTTATAAACATACATATCACAATACTCCAAACAATTTGTTAAATAACAATATATCATCACACTTTAAGCAAAACAAAAAAAAGTATCACACATTTTATGAATTCTAATGTTTAAATGGAAGAGTGGAGAACAATGCACTGAAACAACTCTAAATAATAATTAATTGTTTTCTTGTGACGCTTTCCTTTGTATCGTTCATTCATTGCAAACCAGTGAGAATCAGACTGCATTACTGTGTGGATTTTTGCATGCAGAAATCTCAAAAGAAAAAATTTGATTTATTGACTTGTGGTCTGAAAACAAGGTGAGTATTAATAAGTTAAATCAAATTAAAAAGTAAATTAAAAGACTTGTGTATTATTGTTTTGAAGAATGATGGTTCATAAACAATTAATTTAAAAAAAATTTAAAATATAAATATGAATATAACACATTATTGTGTTAGTTGCTTGTTGATAGTGTGTTAAGGCAAATGCTGTTCTGGAAACAGTGGAAACATCAAACTGAAACCAGCATTTATGATCATTATAATATGGTATAATATGCCGAGACAACTATTAGTATCGCATTCATAGTTTGATACAGCTAGTGAAGTGGAAATTACATTGTTCACGTAAAAAAAGATTCAGAAATAATAGATATACTTGATAAATGACAAATGACATAATACACCTTCACTTGATAACTTAAG
>NW_015770718.1:0-765 GCF_001515625.1 Sinocyclocheilus rhinocerous
TGCAAATAGCCGCTGCCTTATTAAAATTACACTAAAGAGAATTAAAATCATTCTGGTGTACTTTTCATTTTATTGGTAAAACTGCTTGTTTTCATCTAAGCAGATGAGTTTGAGGGTTACAGTTGACAGATATTAAGTACGCATTTACAAATCTAAATGTTCGCTCACCTTTTGTGTGCTGAGTTTCTTTTCCCCTCCTATGGAGAGTCCCGCCCCTTTGCTTTCTTTCCAGGGATAGAAGCCAGAATGAGGGGAAGTGGGCAGCCGGTGGGGTTTGGAGGGTGGAGAAGAGCCGCTGCTCTTGCGTTTCTTCCCCAAAGCCTTGTGATCAAAGCTGGCTACCCTGCCATGCAGTCCTGAGTCCACTCCTCGGCTGTGCGGGGCAGCGTCCGGTGGCGAATGGTGGCTCAGGGGGTGAGTCCTCTTAAAGGCCCACAAGGATGGTTCGAGTTGGGGACGCGGCTTGCTTCCCGGTGAGAGCGAGCCGTTGGTTTGTCCGTGAGAGGCTGACGGTGGCATTTTGCTGATGAGGGGCCGCCCCTTGTTCTGAGACACGCAATTCTTGTCTGGGCTGACAGCATCCGACTCTTCAAAAGAGGCTTTCCGTTTGCGCAGAGCAGCGGCGTCCGGTGTGGTCGTCTGCTCTGCTTCCCTGAGACGCAGCTGCTGTTTGTTGGGGCGGCCAGACGAGTTCTTGGGCCGACTGGGGCCCGACTGAGCGGGGGCTCGACAGAGTTTAGAAGGTGGGGCTGTTGACTGGCCGCC
>NW_015770719.1:0-766 GCF_001515625.1 Sinocyclocheilus rhinocerous
GTTCTGATTGGTTGTTCAAAGTGTATAGCAATGGGTTCCGAAAGTAAAAACTCCATTCATTGTCTCTATTGAGAAATTGATTTTTAACAATAACTTAAAAACCTTTTAAAGACAGATCTACTAAGTTCCAAGGTTGTTAATCGATGCGTTTGTGGAAGTTTGTTAATGGTACAAAACTTCATTACACATGAAGCTGGACAGAAAATTAAACCAATCAGACTCACAGCAAAGCAACAAACAATACATTAATAAAGCTTAATAAAATAATTGTATTTAATTTGATAATATAATTAGCTTTATCTTTTTTTTTCTAAGTTTCTAATATTTTTGTTTCAAATAAAATTTTGTAATACTGTGATTAACTTTGTCTCTGGTCTCTAGTTGGTTTGTTTCATGGCCTATCATACTTTAATAAAGACTTTAAAAAAAAAATCCCTGTAAGAAAATTCATGAAAAAAAAAACACTTCCAAAACCAACACAGCTGAAAAAGTGGGCAGGCACTAATGCACTTTATTGATTTGTGGTTGCTAGGGTGTTTTGAGTGGTTGCTAGGTGGTTTCCTACTAGCCTGAGTGCCCTTAGACTTGGGTTTTATGGTTTGTGGTATTCATTCATATTAACATGAGCCAAAGCTTAATTCTAATAATAATAGTAATCCTTGCCTTAGCAAGCACCGCTAATTGTGTTTTAATCCTCAGACAGTCCACCTTTAGATTTCAATTTTCCAGACTAGATTTTTTTCTTCCTTCTTTGAGTTGTAGACAC
>NW_015770720.1:0-765 GCF_001515625.1 Sinocyclocheilus rhinocerous
CAAGTGATGCAGTGCTACATTTCTCCAAATCTGATGAAGAAACACTAATCTACATCTTGGATGGCCAGAGAATGACTAAATTTTCAGCAAATCTTCATTTTTAGCTGGACTATTCCTTTAACCTGAATAATAATAATTAATTCATTAAATAACTTACTTCTGTCCATGAGATTCCTGATCTCTTCCGCAAAGAGTTCATTGGTAACTGACAGAAGTTCATATTTGCCATCGCTACTTACAGATATTTCATCCCCTGATTTCCACTGCTTACTTGGATATAGAAAGTGGCTTTAAAAGAGACATTTTTTTATAGTTTTAGAATATGTTTGTTAAATTTTTCTGAGAACAGTTAACTGTTTACCTCTTTTGATACAGGTTTGCAATGACGGCTAGTTTGTTGGTTCTTGACATCACTAAATGGGCATTTGCCATGACCATCAAAGAATCCAGGCATGTTGAAAGAGTGAACTTAAAAAAAAAAACAATTTAGGGCAATGAGGTTAATCTTAATCATGAACAAAAACATTATGGATTAGGGTCAAAATGACATTATATAAAAATGAAAGTACCTGAGGTTCCCGCTGAGCTTGCTGGCCCCACCAAATAGGGTTGACATCTAACACAATGACCAGAATATTAATTTCGTCGTCTGCAAACATTAGTGATCGTGATTAGTGATTTTCACATATATAACACGTGACATACTGTTTTACATGTCTACTTTAAGAGCATCACAATTCATGTACTCCATTCAAACACTTCCAC
>NW_015770721.1:0-766 GCF_001515625.1 Sinocyclocheilus rhinocerous
AAAAAAAATGTCTTTGGAGTATTTTGACTATACAAATGTTCTTTCTGGTTTGATATTTTCAATAACTTGGTTTCCTCCAAATCTGAGCATAGTCAAGCAAAACCCGTTTGTCAAGATCATAGACTAAATCGGGTTTTCAAGAGGGTCCACAAGTAGGTGCTAGAGAGGCTGTGGAGAGAAAATAGTTATTTATAACTTCAATTTATATATACAAGTATATAAATATATTTAAAATTATATATACACACACACATAACTATTTTATAATAACAGTAATGTTTTTCTATTACTGTTTTATATAATAATATTTTTATTGTATATAAATAAATAAAATTGTTAAAATTCACTGAATTTACATTATTGATGTTCATTTAGTTTTTAAACACTGGTCAGAAATCATGAAAAATAACAATATAATGAAAATAATGAAATTAATGAAAAATCTAACTATTTAAAATAATTAAAATTATTTTATTCTAATAGTGCATAAAAACAGCCACCTTAATAGAAAGTAAAAAATGTAAAAAGTAAACAGAAAAATATATATGTTTTACACATTTATAAAAATCAGCATTTTTAACAATATAAATAGGATCTTTATAAATGCCTTTATATTGTAGAAAGGGGAACCTCACAAAAGGAGGATCATATTTTGAAGTCTGTATCATCAGAAAGTTTGAAAATCCCTTGTCTAAGAGAACTGAGTTCGGTCATTACTCAAAAAGTCCTAGTTACTGCATTTCACAGAGTACTTGAACTCAATTTG
>NW_015770722.1:0-766 GCF_001515625.1 Sinocyclocheilus rhinocerous
AAAAAATCCAAAAAACTGCCAGTGCATCAAAACAAAATGTGCTTACATTCAAGATACAATGTATGACATGTCTAAATGTCATGTACAGTGTTGCTTCAAGTAAATTTAATTAAAACCACTAATGACAAGAAAGACTAAATTTCTGGTCACACCATGGATTATTACTATAATAATAACTATAAAGTTTTAATAATCATTCTATTTACATGACAATAGGAAAGTCAACACCACAGCTATAATGATAATGGAGGAAGGATATAAATGGAATCACTTTAAGAATGATTTCCTTTTTTTTGCTGATGAAAAAAAAAAAACATTGCCAACCAATCAGAATCCACCTGACTTCAAAAGGGCTTTAGCATTTAAAGCGACAGACTACATTACGGTAGTGCATGCTTACAATAAACAATGTTATTGTGCGTTGGTCTGGATGTTAAGATAGTTATCATTAGTTATCTTTCTTGGTGAGTAGAGCCCTTAATGGAAAAGAAAGAAATAGGCATAAACACTATTTAAAAAATCTTAAAAGAAGTCACTCATCAATTTGTCGCATCTTTGAAAGAGATTAGTCAACACTCAACAGGCTGTCTGAATGACTTAATTTTTAAACATATATAGTTTTGACATCTCTTTTAATAATAAGCCAACTAGCTGCATTTGAAATTTTGTCACCCAAAGTCTTCAGAGATTTTCGTTTATCTCCACGTGTTCGCAAACTCAGACAGACAAACTCTTCTTCACTATTCCCTCCATCTCTCTCTTTTTG
>NW_015770723.1:0-766 GCF_001515625.1 Sinocyclocheilus rhinocerous
AAAAGCAGCACTCAGATCTAAAGGTACCAGTGCTACAGAGTCGGTGGCTAATAAAAAATGATTTGAAATTTTTATATAAGCTGTTTCAGTAGAATGGGGCTTCTTAAAATCCAACTTTGTATTTAAGATCTCACTTTCAAACAAAAGCCTTTGGAGTTGATGGGGAAATACTTTCTCCAGTATTTTAGATGAAAATGAGAGGTTAGAGGAGGATCTAAAATTCAATAAAACTGAGGGATCTAGATAAGGCCTTTTAAGTATGACATGCTTCAAATAATTAGAGGTATCTCCTGGTTCAATTCTCATATTAATCAAATTTAAAAGAGTAGGATCAACTACATCAAACACTTGTTTAAGTAACAATGGCAAAATAACATCTGAGGGTAAACCAGTGGGCTGTAGTTGGTTTACAACGTCAGGTAAGAAAGAAGTATAAATAGGTGTGAATGGGCTAGACATACCAGAATAGTTTAAAAGGACAGCAGGATCATAAACAGCAGGGTGAATATGCTGCCTAATAATACAATTATATTTCCCACTCTTCATTGTATCTGCTTTGCTTTGTCTTATACAATTTGGAACAAAAAAAAGAATTAAGAATCCAGCAGTAAACCCTGTAGTAACAGCAACAACCTTCATTGCCTTTCGCACCTATAAGAATAAACAGAAAGCATTTATATTACTTCACTGTTGCCTTTGTGACCTTAATCCTAATATTTAATTAATGTAAATTAATTTTATTCATTAATTTGATCATTTTATGCAT
>NW_015770724.1:0-763 GCF_001515625.1 Sinocyclocheilus rhinocerous
ATGTGACACTGAAGACTGGAGTAATGATGCTGAAAATCCAGCTTTCCATCACAGGAATAAGATACAGCTCAAAATGTATTAAAATATATAACAGTTATTTTAAATTGTAGCAATATTCCACAATATTAATGTTTTTACTGTATTTTTGGTCAAATAAATACAGCCTTTGTGAGCATAAGAGACTTCTCTCAAAAACATTGTCTGACCTCTTCAACCACTGTCTGTTATTCATCTATGTGGGTGTCACGATGGGGTTTAATAGTTTAATGTTTATGTGCATGTACCTGCGAAGCTGTCCAGGGTCTCTTTTGAGAGAATGGGAGGCTGAAGGTTGAGCTCACACAGGCTGAACTCACAGGTGAGGGGCAGGTGAGAGAGGTAACGATGTCGACGGCGAATTTCCTAAAAATGAAGCCTGTCAATCAGTTTCTTAATGGTAGGCATTAATGAATCAGTTCAAGACCTGATTCTGCGAGCGTGATATAAATGTACCCCAGTCAAGCATGCTTCAGTGGTGCTATGACTTCAGACACCAGGCATGATAGCACCATACCACACTGCTCTTTCACTCTAGTATAAAGTTTTCAGTAAGCAGTAGACTAGCATTGCATTCTGACAACAGCTACCACTACTCTGGTGACATGAATGTGTGAGAATAAGAGATGCGTGTACCTCAGTGACAGTCTGCCCATCAATCTCCACTACGTTAGCCGTGATCGACTGAGGGCTGTTCTCCAGGCTCCCGTACTCTCTCAGCAGACAG
>NW_015770725.1:0-766 GCF_001515625.1 Sinocyclocheilus rhinocerous
AATGTTTTTCTTGTTGGGTTCTTCTAGTAGGGGTTTGTTTCACTGCTGCATGAATGCATGAGGCTCTGTGTGCACATGACCTCTGGGTCAAAGGTTACCATGGTAATCAGGTCAGAGGGGATGTGGCTTCAATTTTCCACTCGCAAAAGGGCTGAGCCGGTGTCCATCTGTCATACAAACCATACACACATTCACACGGACACTGCTATTCACACACACACACACCGACCTGCTGACTTCCATTAAAGGCAGAAAGCTAAATTTTCTGAGTTTAAACTGATGGAATAAAGAGCAGAATTGCATGTAATCTATAAAATAAGAATGAGTGCCATAAAGTAACTTAATATTAAATAGGACAATTCATTGAAAATTGAAATATAATTAATTTTGTTTCATTTTACTTATATAATCTACAATACTAATCAGTCCTTCATACTAAGTGAGATAAATATTTAAATATTAAATTTTATTTAATTGATAAAACTAACTGAAATAACTTGATATTAATTAAATTAATCAATTAATGAAAATAATGAAAATAATAATTGATATTCATCAATATTAATACAATATAAAACATTAAAATATGAACTATAAAATAAAGCATTACCAATAACTGTATTATATTTACTACATGTATATTATATACAAGATATTTATATTATTTATATAATTATATTTTTAAATTACACATATGTAAAATAAAAAAATGAGTGCCATGAAGTAACTTAATACTAAATTAAACAATTAATTTAAAACATTTTAT
>NW_015770726.1:0-765 GCF_001515625.1 Sinocyclocheilus rhinocerous
AAAATGTAATTTATTCCTGTGATGGCAGAGCTGAATTTTCAGCAGTCATTACTCCAGAATCCAGTCTTCAGTGTCACATGATCCTTCGGAAATTATTCTAAAATGTTGATTTTGTGCTCAAGAATAATTTCTTATTATTATCAATGTTGAAAAGAGTTGTGCAGCTTAATACTTTTGTGCAAACTCTGATACATTATTTTTCATGATTCTTTGATGAAGTAAAAAAAAAAAAAAACAGCATTTATTTGAAATTTGTTACATTATAAATGTCAAGCCCAAACTTTTGAACTGTATTGTAGATCTATGCCAAGAAATGATCAGGATTTATTTTTATTGTCCAAAACCCCACTTGGCCTAAGGCGTTTCCAAACTATTGGACTGCGCTTTCTGTTAGTCAGTGTTTTTGTGTGTAAAAGTGTGAGGATTGAGATCCATATGTAATCTGTTGAGGTTGGAGACCTTAAGGCTGCCAGTGGCATATATGGAGGAAATTCTAGGTTCAGTTTAGCTAGGCTGAAGAGATTTAGGGCCTGCCCAACACGGGACCTTAAAGTGAATCACATCATACATTCCTGGATGGTAGACTACACATATACATCTGCCTTCTGCCACAACGATCGATAAAACCAAGTGTGTGTGTGAGAGGATTTAAAAGAATATCACCAAACTGCCCCCATATCTCCAAAAACACACTTTTTGAGGCAAAGCGTGACGGAACACCTTTGTCTTTCTGTGGCCCAGCAGCACAACCTGGACACAAACACA
>NW_015770727.1:0-766 GCF_001515625.1 Sinocyclocheilus rhinocerous
TAATGTATGACGTGGATATTCTCATTCTCAGACACTCAGAGCCAATGACGAAATATTTCCTGCTTTTTTTTCAAGAGGTCTTGGAGGACTGGAAATTTCGATATCTGGCCAAAGTGGCCAGCTCAGCAGACTGCGTGGGATTATTGCGACAGGTTTTAGCTACGAATTTCATCATAATATTACCCAACAGAGTGCTATAACAAAAATAAATGTTTTAAAAGCATTTTCCTGCTAAACTAATAACCTACAAAGCTTCCAGAGGTGATTTGAACTGTATCCTAATCATCTAAATCTGCAAATCATACAACTGTTGTAAAAAATGTAGATAATAGATATAGGTATAGATATAGAAACAAAGAAACCCCATTTTCACTTCTGCTTTCAGTGGAAAATATGAGTTGTTTGTGGCATATGACCACATTTGTATGATTTTGTGGTTCAAACATCATGGCAGTCGGTGTAGTCCACGAGTAATCGTGACTGTTTTCACCATAATGTTGTTGTATACTAGTAGACCAAGTAATGAGAGAGGATGACTTCTATTTTTGGAGGTATCTTTGGCAAGAGCTGTGTCATAACCGTGTGGGAAGACGGAAAAGGAAAGGGAGGAGGAAGGAATAGAGAGAGGAGGGAAGCAGCAGCATGGAAGGATTTCATTTGGATGTGAGATGTTGGTTTCCAGAAGCCTGAATCTGACGTTTTATGTGAGCGGAAAAGCTACAAAATGAAAGAAAAAACGAGAACTATAGAGTGCTATAAAAATTTG
>NW_015770728.1:0-766 GCF_001515625.1 Sinocyclocheilus rhinocerous
AATTATGTCAAAAATGTTGCATGTTTAATGAAATATTTGTTTATTAGAAGCATGCACTGAATTCATACTGTCTTTTAGGATGTGTCAAATCCAGGATGCTGATTTCCGAGCTCATTAAATGGACACCTAATGACCGTTTGTCCTCAGTAAGTGAGATCGATGCGAGTCCTCAGTGTGTGCTGAGGAAGTGAAGATGTTACGCAATTGAAGAAGACACTGATGAGTCTGCAGAGGAGGTGCCCCGTTCTTGCTCCGACTTTATTTAAATGCTAGTCTATACTTGTTTACAAAACCTACACGACTTTATGCTCTGGTAAAGGGGGCTGGTGTAAGTTGTAATGGCTTTGATTCATTCCACAAGACATTAGAGCAGTAGATCTGTGTGTCCATCACCTGATTATGACTTTACATTTTCTTGGCTAATGTCCAAAGGGAAGCAACAGGCCTGTGCATTTGCCCTCTGAAAATCTAAGTAACGTTTAGTTTGTCATTTTTCCCCTGCTGAATTGAACCTCTTTTCCCTGGTAAATTTACCACGTTCTTGTTTCAGCCCAGAGTCTTTGTGTGCTTCATAAGATGGACCAATTTTAAATGCCAGAATCTCCTTATAATAATAAATGGGATTAAAGTGCTGTCTATGCTCAACAAAGAAATTGGGAAATTATGTTTTTACCTTAGCATGAATTTTATCCACTTAGGAGACGACAGCTGCGAGGAAGCACAGACAGCCATTTTACATTTCCATAATTTGGTTGAAAAAAGCCAC
>NW_015770729.1:0-761 GCF_001515625.1 Sinocyclocheilus rhinocerous
GACATGTAAAGGCCAAACATTTCACATAATTCAAAATGACTCATTAGAAAATCTTCCTTCGTCATTTCTCATGAGGACAGCGTACCGCAGAGGCCCAAAACACTTTCCCTGTCAGTCCTTCAGCGGACTCTCTGTCAGTTCACTCTCTCCACGGACTTACTTGTCACCCAATATCGGAGTGCCTGAGAAATCACCTTTTGTCCTTCGGTTTCTTTCCCTCGTAAGTGTCCTAATCTTTGACAGGACAGCTAAAAATAAGCACCGAACTGCACAATTAGCCATTATGGCGTCCCATAATTCCCCCCGAAATTCGCAGCATCCAGGAGTGCTCATCAACACCTTGGACGTGGCGGTCAAATTGAATAATAAATGTTTAATGCCGGTTCGGTCGCAGTCAGTCAACAGTCAAACAGTCTGTGGCTAGGGAGACGACGAGGTCATTAACCCTGCCATTTGCTTAACAAGCGCTAATTACAGCTGACATTTCCACAGGGCGCTTCCGAGCGTCAGCTGCCTGGACTCATCAAGAGGACACGGTCATTCTTTACACACACACACACACACACACACACAATAATGAAATTAAAACAGAGTACCAACAGTTTAATAGAATCCAAAAATCAAATATACAGTGGGAAACTCCCACGTTTCCTCTTTTTCTTTAAGGCTAAAAGCAGTGTGGACTACAAAAGCACTGATTAAGCAAGAAGAACCCAATGACTCGAGGATTTTGGCATTTTACGCAGAGAGGAAAACACAAA
>NW_015770730.1:0-766 GCF_001515625.1 Sinocyclocheilus rhinocerous
TTCGGGTCAGATACCTGTTAAAGTGGAACTCTTTCTCCAATTCTAACGTCTGGTAGCGAGTGTACGTCTGACGACCCCTTCGGCCCGCGTTACCGAAGGTCCCTGTCCATGAGATAAAAGAAAAAAGTCAAACATTAACACCGAAAGCGTGATTTGTGATATTATTACAATGATAAATGTGTCCTGAGAAAACAACTCGGAGGTGACACAATGACAAGAAACACTCAAGACAGTGTGAAATTTATGCACCTACAATACAGTCCACAATATCACACATTTTTGCTATTTTGTATTTTTACCATATTTAAATATGATTATTATGGCAATTTTCAGTTATATGGTCCTAATTTAAACGCATGTGCAGACATATTGAGAGGGAAAATGCAGAGGAAATGTTATTCTCCTTATTTTCGTTACAGATATAAACAAAAGATACCGGTCTATTTATATGCTTCATATCTAACTTTATATCTGAACATAGACGCAATGCGTCCAGTAATAGTTTGAGCACTTGTCAAAGTTGTGTTTGAACATGACTGAAACATATACGCGTACAAAGATGTCCATACTGCTGATCTTTTTTATTTTTAAACATGAAACTACTGTTAACGGACAAGGGTTAGTAATGGGCAGCGAATAAAATCAAGTTATAAAAAATGCACAGAGTATTCAGCTTCTATTGTCCCTTAGAGTTTCGTGAACTATTGCGTAGTCTAATCATAGGATATATTACGTGTTTTATATTGCCATGTACTCGCCATTGTTC
>NW_015770731.1:0-766 GCF_001515625.1 Sinocyclocheilus rhinocerous
GAGGAATGGCGGTGAATACGAGCGAACCGCACTTCGGTGGCCTTCGAGTGACCTGCATTACTACAAAGCCATTTCGTCAAACATATGATGGAAGTAGAAATAGAGAGAGGGAAGAAACTAAGAGAGAACCGGATGAAACAGAAGGGTCGCCACCTGTATGTGCGGCTGGACGCTGCGCTGTCCGCTTGCCAAGTGAATTCATGCAGGTTTTGTGTGTAGCTTGTTACGAAACCAGATCGATAGCGTGTGCAGTTTGGGCCCTGATGGGTTTCCTCCATTTACTGGAAGGGAAAAGGCACATGTAATTCAATTTAGTGCTTTTGGGCCATATTGATTTAATCTCTTCTTTTTTTTTCCCTGGTCACCTGTGTTCCTGGCTGGTTTGTGTTTGTGTGGGTGTGCATTTGAGCTTACCTGTATACACCTGTGTGTGTGTCTCTCCATAGATTCACATCGATATCCCGAGGACGAACCCTTTGATTCCTTTGTTCCAGCAGCCGCTGGTGCAGGAGGTAGGTGATCGTCTGAGGCATCAACACCTGAGTCTCGCTGCACAGCGCACCTGTGACAGACCCACCAGCGTCATACAGACGTCTGATCTCACACAGCAGGCATTACACACTTAATGTAATCATAAAGATAAGAGAGTGAATCACACACAGAGTCATGTTCAGGTCACTTTATGCCCTGAAATCAAAAGAAAATAAAAAAACTGAATTTTAGGACTATTATTTTATATTATAAAAGTATATTTTATTATTAATAT
>NW_015770732.1:0-766 GCF_001515625.1 Sinocyclocheilus rhinocerous
ACAGGTCGTCTAGCAGTCTCTTTCGTGAGATATTTCTAAGACGTTGTGTGCAGATGTGGCTAACATGAGAGCGTCACCACAAATAGGTTCTGCGTAACCTTTCTCTTAAATTTTACTTTATAGCCATTGTTCTTTGTGTTCTTTAAAAGTCCTCACAGCATTTGAGGGGAATTAAGACTAATACAAACAAAATGAGGATTCTTGATATTGGTCATGTGATAAAGAGTTACAGTATTTATTGAAATAAATCCTAATTTGATATTATGTCCTTTAAATTATAGCACTGTGGTTTAATGAATGAAACCATTTAAACAAAGGTCTTTCTGCTGTGATAATCTTCCTATTATGATCTTGATATCTGTTCTTCTCTCAGAAAAAGTGTTCAATTCTTTATCTTTCTGAACTCTGTGGTATAATTTAAACAAACATACAAACAAACAAACAAAAGAACATTCTGTAACATGTCAGTAATATCTTACCTCTGTACTGAGAGCATTTGCCATCTGAAGCTGATGCTGAAGACAAGTAATCAACATTTTCATAGTTTGAATTCATTTCATTTCATTACTTGAAGCACAGAAGCCGCAGACATGTTAGTACAGTAATAAGAGTCGTTTGTACAGACAATAAATAAATAAATAAGCAGGGTAAGCAGAGGAACAGATTAAACTTGATTAGTGGTTAGAGGTAAAATGTGATGATTGAACAGTATTTACAAGCGCAATGTTAACATTTTAATAAATATTTAACTGGCAATATGCAACTC
>NW_015770733.1:0-766 GCF_001515625.1 Sinocyclocheilus rhinocerous
TAATGACATGATTTTCAGGTGGGATTATCTGTTTGTCCAACCAATGGGCGACTGTATTCAGGAAACCTCTTTGAAAACAGTCATTATTCTTCTGTTTGTCGGTTCTAGTGACACAGAAATTACATTCATAATCTTTAAAGTCACAATGAAACTTCCGTATATCTGTGTGTAACGGATTATCGAATTAGAAAAAAAAAAAAAATGAGTGTGGGACTTAATTCTATGCATTGCTATTGATTGGATTTTGCGATGTGGGTGTTGCACTCAAAAATGCAGGCAGATGAATGTGAGACTGCAGGGATGGGGTTTAACCGGACTAAATTATTAGAGAAGTCCGGTTTACATCACCAGAGTGAAGTCTAGCATTTCACCAGAAGATCCAGTTAATTTTGATTAACCATTACGAGTTCTAAACAATAAAAAAAAGAAACATACATGGATGAATCATGCACAATAAGATCTATAACATGCATTTAGAAAATGGACAGGGTTAATTTTTCATTTCATGCTGACTTTAAGGTTATTAATTTAGCTAGCTGCTAATTCTAATGCGAAAACAGTACAGGACAAATGAGTCTGCGGAATCCATACAACACTGCATTACTCATGCTAAATGCATGTAATTTCCCATTAGCAGTGAAGCACATGCTGTTCTTGCACAGCAGAACGAGAGCTCAAAATCATCAGGTATAATTTTAATGGAAGTCTTTTTTTAAATAAAGACAGCGAGACAGGCAGACAGACTGATAATGCACTTTACACTCAG
>NW_015770734.1:0-766 GCF_001515625.1 Sinocyclocheilus rhinocerous
GTCTTACACTACATTACCCATAAGGCTTTGGGGATAGGTTACGTCAGAGTATGCGACTGGGAACGGGGTTGACGGATATAAAAATATAAGACTGAGAAGTGAGACTGGGTTGAGCTGTTGAGCTTGTTGTTCTCAATAAAATCCCAAGAGTATGCATACATTGTGTGAGTGCCTCATCCGTGACACGTCTGGATGAGGACAGCACAAAGTACTGTACCTTCAACACTCCATTTGGTAGATATTCATTCCTTAGACTGCCATTTGAAATTGTTTCTGCTTCAGAAATCTTCCACAGAGCGATGGAGAACATTCAGAGCATACACCGATGACATCAGCATTTGGGCATTTTCACTTCAAGAGCACAACAGTAGACTGACCAAAGTGCTGCAGAAGATCAGATTAGGTGAACTGAAACTAAACAAAAACAAACTGTCAAGTCAAGGGATACAGCCAGACAGTGAGAAGATCAATGCCATTCCGAAAATTAAATGTCCCACAGACAGGAAAGGAGTACAGAGCGTCATGGGTAAGGTGAATTATATAGGAAAGTTAACTCCAAATCTTTCTGCAAAAACGTCATGCCCATGAGAACTCCTGAAAAAGACAACAGAATTTGTATGGACAGACAAACATGAGAGTGAATGGCAACAGCTGAAAATAGCATTGACTTCTGCACCCGTATTGCAATTCTTTAATCCAACTAAGAAAACTAAAGTGTCCTCAGATGCCTCCAAGAATGGTCTTGGTGCAGTTTTATTGCAAGCTG
>NW_015770735.1:0-766 GCF_001515625.1 Sinocyclocheilus rhinocerous
GACTACATATTACTTCTCAACCACCTAATCAAGGCCTGGGGGCAATATAAAAGCACTTTAAGTCCCCTTGTCTACAATTTTGTTCGGAAAGTATCCGTGCCCTAAAATAAATTTCCCTGAGAGTGCTACTTAAGATCTCCACGGGGGCTGCTGGCATTTGTCTTTGAGTTAAAAATGCAATTTAATCCCTGAATCTGCATGCTGCAAATTGCAGGGTTTAGGAGAAACGATTCAGCCCTCTGATTGTCTTCAGAAAGAAGCAAAGAGCGCATTTATTGCCAATGCTGGATGGAATCTGATCATTCCTCACTTCTTCTCCCACTTTTACAGCCCAGCACCGATGTCCAGGTCTCTATTTCCCCCACATTTATTTTGTTCCAGAATCTGTGGAAAGCTAAGCCCTGTAATTTGTTTCATCCCAGTAGCACCAAGCTACGATATTGACTTGCGGTTTTTCATTCGCGTGGTCGTAGATCACAATCACACCAAATCGTGTGAAGCCACCCTCAGCTATCAGAGTTCACTGCGTGGGATCTGGTTAAGGGACCACGTATCTTGTACTCACTCGCAGGCCTGTTGCCGGCCCTTTCGTCATATGCCTTCACACGGAGAAAGGAGGGGCGAAAATGTGTTTTGACAGTTTTATTAGCATTGTAAAACTCTGCGTGCATGTGAATCTTGTCGAACAGGGGTAGTCAAGTCTGCCTGAAATGCACCAGTGGCTCCCCATTCCCCTCTCTGCAGGTGCCCCATGCTTCTTTGTCAA
>NW_015770736.1:0-766 GCF_001515625.1 Sinocyclocheilus rhinocerous
GAGCATGAAGAACAACACCAATGAGCTGCTGTGGGCTGTGGTGGCTGCCTTCACCAAATAAAGCAGGTTCAGTTCTGATGGATGTGTGATCAAATGTAAAACTGTTGGACTGGTAAAATCAGCTTTGAGTTGGATTGACCTGGTGTGTCAGAATGGAGTCTCAGTTTTCTTTCCTTGTAGATATTCCTTCCTCGCTACTCTCTGCAAGATCTATCATTGGGTGTCTCTTTTGTTTGGTAAGGGGACCAGTTTATTTTCTCCTTCTTCAATCGTTTGTTCAGTTGAATGCAATTGGGTACCTTCTCACCATAGACAGTTGGAACATTTACCATTCGCATCGCCGCACAAAATGGCTTGTTTTTTATTCCTTTCTTGTCTGGACATCTGTGTTGGGTACCTAACAGATTTGTCAATCGGAAGATTAAGTAAGGATTTTTACATTTTGTTATCAGTTTCATGCATTTAATTGGACTCAACAGATGCTCAAGAAAATAAAGTACATGCAGTGCGTGTCATTAATTTTTCATTCAATTTGTTTTCATACTAATAATAGAGCCTAAAAAGAAACCAAAAAGGTTATCAAGGGCAAAATCCTGTTATGATAACAGATTAAACCTCATTTTAATTGCTAGTTTAAATGCAAATTTAGGGAAGGCTGTTAGAGGACCTGTTCAGTATTTACTAGGTGTATTATGAGCATTTTTTTTTTAATTACTACCATTCCCTCCGATTCCCTTGATTTCTCTACGTTCTGTCTATAAACACC
>NW_015770737.1:0-766 GCF_001515625.1 Sinocyclocheilus rhinocerous
TTGGGAAATCAGCTGAGGAGTACTATAGACAGAAATATGGCAAAGAGATAGAAAACATGCAGTCAGTGACAAAACAGTCAAATTCCACCTATACTAAATACCAACATGTCAAGAAATTGATCAAAATAACAGTAGGGCATTCAAGCTAACACACAATAATTAATAACTGCGCCATAGCCATGTTAGCTGACCTACATTTGAAGCCTGTTTATATATATCCACGGCTCTGTACTTTTATTTATTGATAATTCTGCCAGACAAAAACTGACTTACCCATGTGGCTCCATCCAAAGAAAGGGTTAAATGTGACATGTTTACATGTAGATTCCATAATAAACATGTAGAGAGAATCTAAAATGGCTATGCTGCATACAGAAACATGTTCATGCCTCAAAGCTGACCCAGCGATTGGTGTCTAATCCTTATTAAGTGTCATAAACATATTACTGGATAGACATTCACGATTCATAGTAAGCCTAATTATATAACACTCTCTGGGTCTGGCAGTCTGTACATACAATAAAAACATACAATAAATTAAATAAGTCAGAGTTGTGGGCCATTAAAGATTTAGTTAAGAAAGCCTTAAATTTGAATTTACGTGAAATTGGAAATACATTTCCAAGAAATTAATTTAACTGGTTGTAATAGATTTAATTTTCAGTATCAAAACAATACACAACATTTGGGATATTTCCATAAATGTTAGTTGATATTAATAATTATTAACCCCTTAACTGTCACTCACATTTTTGAACATAGACGT
>NW_015770738.1:0-766 GCF_001515625.1 Sinocyclocheilus rhinocerous
GGCATGTATTTAATGCAGCAGCTACTAACTGGTTTACCGTGATCTTTTTTTTTTTTGAGCTCCGGAGAGTCTCATTAGTGCCCTGATCCTCTCTCATTTAAAACCTCAGATCTCATCTCTAGACAAAGATGTCTTTCAAGTGCACAGCCTTATTTTTTTTGTAAAAGTGCAAGTTTTTTTCTTCATATTATATTTATTATAATATTTATTTTATGTTATATAGTATATTCATTAATGTAATATTTTACATTTAATATACATACATGAATGATTCAGTTTAGAAATATTTTTTATAGAATTTTCTATTCATATTTTTATGTGTATAATTATAAATTTTTTTAGAAATTATTTTTATTTAAAATGTTACAGCTGTTTGTATACCTTTCAACTGAATTGAATTGTTTGCATTATTTAC
This sequence comes from Sinocyclocheilus rhinocerous, assembly GCF_001515625.1. Lineage (NCBI taxonomy): Eukaryota > Metazoa > Chordata > Actinopteri > Cypriniformes > Cyprinidae > Sinocyclocheilus > Sinocyclocheilus rhinocerous. Next base: position 416 of record NW_015770738.1, read on the forward strand.
AGTTCCTTATAAAATTATAGGTCACTGACAAATAGTTAGCATTTACTAACAAAAGCAAATTTTTATTTGCATTTGCCACATGGCGAGTGCTAATTTTAGATGCTGGGTGTTGACCATGGGTGTTTTGATTGTTAAAAAGAAAAAAAAAAAGAAACGCACATAAATTGTGGGTAATGGAACGAGATCGCTTCTCAGGGGTCATTTCCTACAAGGAAAAGCGAGATTGCAATGCAAAGGAAATCACTAGTTAAAGCGTGAAATACTGAGCAGGGTAAACAGTGAATGACCTTTACTGTTACGCCCAAATGACCTCAATCTTCCTTTGGAGGTGTTCTGAAAAAATACTTCAGA
>NW_015770739.1:0-766 GCF_001515625.1 Sinocyclocheilus rhinocerous
GCTGTGAAAGCAGTATCTGCTTCTAAATTAGCAGCATCAGCACATTAAGTTTGCTTAAAAATATTAGAGAGTCGAAGACAAAGGCACCTGCAGCCCAGGTGAGATATTGGAATGGATGTGGGTGAGAAACCTTCTAATGGTACACAGTGATGTGCCACATCAAATAATAGAGTCAAATTGTCAGTCCATCCATAAAGAGTCTCAGGATTTAGTGTCTAAAGAGCCAAGAGAATGAAAACAGTGTTTTTGCTGCCTTGATAATGGCTATTAGTTGAAGGAAAGGCCGCAACAACTGTGGTTGGAGCCAAAACATTTGTAGAAATCCTTCCATAGTTTCTTTCCGTTGATTCATTGTTGTTTGGCATTATAGAGTTTCTTCATCATAGGATACGTATGTAAGCCTGTAAGTCTAGATTACAAGGTCACCTGAAGCTAAGACAATCAGAGTCCCAGCAATCAATGCCCCTAATGCTGCACTGTCCATCCAAATGCAATGCTGAGTGTCTTTTTATACTTTCACTCACAAACCAAAACCTGAAAACTGAAAACAGCACCTTTGGATCACAATAAAACGTTGCAGATAAAAATAGATGTATATATGTATATATACAGACCAAGATACATATTGTCGTAATATTCTAGCTCACTAGTTTCTGGATATCACTTTCTCTTGAGTTTAAAATCCATGCCATTAGGATTGGTTTTGAGGCCATGCAACACTATAATACCTGTGTTTTTTCTCGATCAAAGGCAGTAAAAAAGACAA
>NW_015770740.1:0-766 GCF_001515625.1 Sinocyclocheilus rhinocerous
CAGAATTGTGATTTGTTTAGCACTTCTCGGCCACCGTAAAAACACTCTCATGCAAAATCAACATTTTTGCTTTTCTTTATGTAAATCCATCTCATTTGCTTTTAATCATTCTGCATTCAAAATCACTATAGGGTGTTTATGGTATAAGTGTTTGAGCTGCGGAAATAGTCACGACAGGGCTTATTGAGAAAAATGTCTGAAAGCAAGCAACACTCATTGACATTTTACACTTGAAGCATTAGTGCACAGAGCACGCACACCTGCATGGAGGTTTTAAGGTGGACCCGAGTTTTGAAAAGGCGGCTCTGTTTCAGAGTATATTCTTCAGTCAACTTCCTTTCTCAGAACAATTCTCAGTCCTGTTTAGTTATTTTATTACGGTTTCTATTTCACTGAATGTTCAATCTTTTTCTTTGTCCATTGTTTGTGCTGCAATATCTCTATTCTGCAGTGTAGTTTACTAATTTTCACTCACTCTTAATGCATACAGTAAACTATCTGACTATATTGTGAATAATAAATGAGCCTGAGAGTGCGTGAGCGAACGCCTGCATTGATGTGTGAAATACAGTAAAGCAGCTGACGCTCATGTTATGTCATGCACCTTTTGAGTTCACTATCAAGGGGTACATCAAAGATCAAATTTCTAGGTTTTTTGTTCATTCTTTCCATACCGACATTTACTATCAGTGACTGCAGACAAAAACAGCTAATGTCATTGTTCTTACTATGGCAATCGATGTAGATATATCAGATATTGAACAAA
>NW_015770741.1:0-766 GCF_001515625.1 Sinocyclocheilus rhinocerous
GGCCGATCGCTGCGGTTCTTTTCCCAGCAGTCTAGCATGAGCTGGTGAAGCACCACCGGACAGTCCATTGGAGCCGGTAGCCTGTAGCCTTCATCTACAGCTTTTATCACCTGGAGGGATGAAGATTCCACATTAAAAATCATACATTAGCAGCATATACGCTTCATGAATACTGAGCAGATTTATTCCTAGCTTAATGCATTTAGCTTTTGTTTGCCGTTAAATTAATACATTTTTTTATCCATCTGTGACTGAAGTGAAAATGAGATTTCGGGTGAGACTGTCTTTGTTAGCGTAAGAGGAGAGCTGTTTAATTTAGTCCCTTTTATGAAATGATACCGCCGTAAGGGAAAGAATAAACTAGCTTGATGCAAACATTCATATTATCTTTACTCTTGCCTGGAAGACTAACCGTTGAAACGCTCCATTGCCTGTTACCATGGCAAAGTAGGAAGACAGATGGATTTTGTGGTTTACTCCTTGAATGGAACTTTCGAATTCGGCTCCCTCGACACAATAAAAGTGCATCCGCTAACAAGCATGCAAACGTTTTTCGTGCTCCACTTTAACATGCCGAGTATACAGGCTCGAATCCTTCCCAAATGTCTCAATCTCTTTCCTGAGCAGCCTCTTTCCAAATCCCGCACAAAGATCTCTTCCCAAGGTGAAAATAAATAAATGAAAATGGTTTCTGGTGTGGAAAATCTGCCGAGAACCCACTGACACGGATTCAAATTCCCTCTTTTAAAGCGGCCTGTGAACTGAA
>NW_015770742.1:0-766 GCF_001515625.1 Sinocyclocheilus rhinocerous
TGTGTTGACTAACATACTAAAGCACAAGTACTTGATTATAATTTTTACTGTACTGTGCTATTCAGTATTACTTTCAAAGTCGATATATTTTAAATTAACTAAGTTGCCAATTATTTTTTACAAATGTCTAATTACAAGTATATTTAAACACATGACATATACTGTAAGTTTCATTAGAAATGACATTTTATTATATTACGTAAAGTAGTATATTTTACTTTACCATAAATGCTTGTCAGAACATTCATCAATAACCTTAAACCATGTTTTAGACAATAAAAGTAATTATGAAATTGAATTAAATAAATATGTACTCAAGTCCTAAGCAGGTTAAAAGAGTTGATAATATAAAATTAAACTACAAATTTAATTTCATTTAATTGCAATTAAGATGCAATAACAGTAAGTGTCTGAAAACATTAAAAGAATATATTTAAGTGCAAACTGAATGTTAAGTATATTATTTGCATAAGTACTCTTTTTTTTTTAAAGTATGCTAAAGTCTATGGTCTTTGAAAAGTGTTTGAAAAAATGCAATAAAACATTGCTACCATGATGATTGCGTTGAGAGGTACGTACTTCTAATCATTTCAATGCCTGCAATATAAAATAAACATATTGCATGGTTACAAAGACCATTAATGAAAATTCCATCATCATTAACTCACCCTCATGTTGTTCCAAACCTGCACGAGTTTCTTTCTTCTGTTGAACACTAAATATATTTTGAAGAATGTTGGTAACCAAACAGTTGCTGGTAGCCACT
>NW_015770743.1:0-766 GCF_001515625.1 Sinocyclocheilus rhinocerous
CTCCTATGTGTAGGTTCAGTAATTTCACTTTAATGGCAGTGAATACGTTATTTTCATTGCCATGTAAGTGAAATAACTGAACATAAAAATAGGAGCCTGATAAAAATACTCATTTTAGAAGAAAATTTCAAACAGCACTTAGAGGCTTTTGCATCAGAACTCTTCATTTATATAAACATTTACAATACTGTTAATTCTGATCTATTTAATGTAACCTTAATGGATTTGTTTTGAACTTTTGAACAATGGTGCAAATCTGTATTACTGGCTCTTGTCTACCTTAAGGGAAGTGAGTGATTGTGAAGATGGAAGTGACAAAGGTGGGGAAAAGCAAAACACTGACAAGATACGCATGTTCAAGCTACAAAAAATTCTGGATCAACTGGACATCTTTTACCAACAGAAGAAACAGGATGTGCTACAGGCCAGGTCTGTATTCACATGTGATGTTATAATGTGGCCCTTCCTAAAACAGGATGTTTTTTTTAGACTCCCATACCGTATTTTCAAAAGTACAGCATGGTGAGCACATGCCATAGAAAAGCTGTTAAGTAGGTGGACTGAGCTTGAGAAAAACAAGACAATAACCAAAAAAAACAAAACAAGATAGAGAGAAAAAAGCTTATTAAGATTTCTGCAGTGTGTGGATTCTTTAAGCCCAGTTTCATGAGAAGTCTTGAGACACCATATGAGATAGTTAAATCGCAAGAGTTTGTGTGAGTTGGGTTGTACAAAAACAAACCAAGTCTTAAATGAACCAGTCTAA
>NW_015770744.1:0-766 GCF_001515625.1 Sinocyclocheilus rhinocerous
CATTTTCATAAGTAATTGTAATTTAATTACACATTTTTTTCTCAGCAACTGCAACAGATTAGTTACATTTTTGTAATTACGTAACTCTGTTACTCCCCAGCACTGATTGTTGTGAAGAACAGAAAGATACGAGTAAGACTATAGCACTGCTGCAGACAGATTTCGTATTTTCACTGTCTTATACAATCTTATACAAATCTTCATATTCCACTACGCGTGTCAACTACACTAATCACCGAAACCAATGTTTTCACACATTTAGTTTTCTTTCCTAGAAAAGAAACCAAATATGTCAACTATGAATAAATTGAGATTTGAATTTGATTTAATATGAATTATTTAATTGACTGCAAATCCAAAATATAAAATAAAAAAAATTAAATAAAAAGTTAACAATTCTTTAAAAAAATCTTTAATAAAAGAAAAAAAACAGATACTACACTTTAAAGCAGCAAAAAAAAAAAGAAAAAAAAAAGAAATGTTATAAACTATAAAATACCTATAAATTGTGCTAATAACACAAAATACTGTAACACTGAAATGTCTTGCTCAGAAAACGGTTAACAATAATCTATAAAATAAAACACACTTTAAATAAATAAACAAATGGTAACACTTTAGTTTGGGGACCAATTCTCACTATTAACTAATAACTACAACGTTTGCCTCAAACTCTTAATTTGCTGCTTATTAGAAGTTAGTAAGTTTAGGTATGGGGTCAGAGTAAGGGATCTAAAATATGGTCATGCAGAATAAGGCATTAATA
>NW_015770745.1:0-766 GCF_001515625.1 Sinocyclocheilus rhinocerous
CTTTCAGATGATGTATAAAACTCAATTTCGAAAAATTGACACTTATGACTGGGTTTTGTGCTCCAGGGTCATAAATGCTTTGCTCTTGCCTTGAAGTATATTTAAATCAGAGGGGTTGATGGGAGCCGCCAACATTTTCACCAGGACACTTTCAGGTCCCATTTGGGGCAGGTGCATTGACTCCAACCTGTCAATCATGCAGGAAACGCAGTTAACTTTATAAAACTGTCAGCATGTTATTATCTGTGGTTATGACATGCTTACTGGACAACTTGTGAGGGCTCCCCGTGGTTGCTGTACAGAAGTGCAGTGCTGTGTTTGACTGCAGACACAGAGTAGCTGTTTTTAATGAGGACAGCTCCAGATCGGGAAACGCGATGGCCCCGGACTACAAAAGATGCGACTCGCGATAGCTTCATTTTAAAGTTGTGATATATGCAATATAAAAATATCATAGTCTTGCAACGTTTAAATAAGCCCATGCGAGCACAAGTCCATGCTTACTATCAAGTGAGTGGCCATGTTGGTACCGTAAAGCCTGTAGTAGAGGCGAAGACACTGATGAATATCAATTAGCAACAGTCATGGGATCGCGCACGTCCTGTGCTGTCCAATCATAACCCAAGATCATTATAACCTTTTTAGTAACCTAAAAATCGTTCTTTGGCCAGCTTGACCAGCGCCCACTTACTAACGCCTGTCTTTTAGCCAATCAGGTAAGCCTACCGGGCGGAACGTCACATTGCGTAATTGATATTCATGAGGT
>NW_015770746.1:0-765 GCF_001515625.1 Sinocyclocheilus rhinocerous
CTCAGGGAACCATGGTTACATAAGTAACCTGAGACGTTTTTCTCAAGGTTTTTTTTTTATTTATTTTTTTTATAAATATTTAATGCTTTGGTGGGTCTGTCCTTCCATACAGAATGACGAGGCAGACTATTTAACATTCTTTTTTTTCCTTGATAGAGATGTGGCCTAATACTGCAGACTTGAGATTCAGGTTTGAGTCTAGCCTGTGTTATGTTTCGGGATGTAAAAAAAAATATTGTTTCGTGATGTAACGATGCACCTCGAGCTGGTTGAAAATCGATAAAAATATGTGATGATTCAAGTCTGTTTAGATGTTAAACGAATCACAATACATTTGATGGTGGGGGTTCACATGAATGTATCTCTGAGGGGAACTGACTGTCTTCAGAACAGTTTAGATGGTATTTTCATCTTGCCTCTGTATAATGCAGATTAAAGTAGTATTTGTTAGTGCAGTGTGGCTTTATTTACAGAGGTAACCAAGGAAACGCTGTGTCGCCGCTGTTCCATAAGTGCCCCCTGCTGTCAGAGAGTGAATTTACAGTTTCATTCTGCCCGTCTGCTGTTTCTGTTTCGGTCAGATATGTTTTATGTAGTATAGTTTCACAAAGCTAAAGTCAAAGCATTATGTTTTTTGCTTCAAATTTCTAAAATATGCACAGTCTAATTTAAATCAAGCACTGTTCATGTTGCATGTATGCAGCATATTTGTTTGGATCGTTATTAAAATGCAGTGGTTGCCTCTAATTTTAAATGGAAAGAGCA
>NW_015770747.1:0-765 GCF_001515625.1 Sinocyclocheilus rhinocerous
ACAACAATTACGATATTATCGCAGACGATATATCGCACACCCCTATATTACTCTATAATCTCAGCTGCTTGATTGTTTATATCGTCACAAATGTAACTATCATCATCCAGCTCTAATCTGATCAATGCGACTATAAGGCATGACGATATTATGACAAACAATAAAACAAAAAATTATGATAAACACTGACATCATGATTTTATGTAAAGCTGCTTTAAAACAATGTGTATTGTGAAAAAAAGTGCTATATAAATAAAATGTACTTGAAATTTTTTATGAGAGAATCATTGCAGGGTAAAAGGAGGTGAAAATGGTGAAGAACTTCCTTTTAACGTACAAACTTGGCTCTAAATTTCCTGGAAATGATATTTATAAATCTCTTTATAATTATGTGTGTTTTACTTTCAGTTTCAGCACTAGTTCATTTCAATGTTATGGCATGTGACTCTTAACGACATGATTGACAGTTTATGGGGTTTATGGGTAATGTGTGTGTTCATACTTCCTGTTGTTCTTTGAGTTGTTTCTTCTGATCGTCTGACAGCTCTGTCACACCCACCAGACCCACCGGCTTCCCCTTCTTATAACCCAGACTGCTCAGCTCCTGATCTACACACACACAGAGTACAAATGTGGACAAATTATGCATAAAGACGTAAAAGAGTGTGATTCTGTGTGTGAGTGCGTGTGTCCATGTGTGTGTGTGTCCGTGTGTGTGAGTGTCCGTGTGTGTGTGTGTGTGTGTGTGAGTGTGTGTGTGAGTGT
>NW_015770748.1:0-766 GCF_001515625.1 Sinocyclocheilus rhinocerous
GTGTGTGTGTGAGAGAGTGTATGAGTGTGTGTGTGTGTGTGTGCGCGTTTAAGAGTGTGTGAGTGTGTGTAAGAGTGAGTGTGTGTGTGTGCGTGCGTGCGTGTCTGTGTGTGTGAGTGTGAGTTTACCCTCGCTGCCTCCTTGGCGGCTTGCAGAAGCACATTCAAGTTGTTGTCCTGCATGTTGATTATGACCTTCTCACACACACACTCCTGAACCTGCACATAATAAACCCAGAAATATGTGACTTATTACATAACCACTTCTCAAATATATTAGATCATAATGTGAAATGTATATTTAATGTATATGAACTTCTCTACAGACATTTCATTACCTGAGCTACCATGAGACGGACCAGCATGCTCAGCGCAGGGCTGCTCATATCAAGACTGGGCGCATGAGAGAAATTCTCCTGCAGGTAGAGAAACACACCTGCACACACACACACACAGTATCACATTTATGAGCTCATCTATATAAGCAAAGAGCTTCAGATCTTCAGTTCAGCACAGCTGTGGTGCGGTGCACATGAGGATCATGAGTGCATGAAACTGAACACAGACAGATTATTCAGACGGCTGCATGAGTTTATGTCATACAGACGAGGCACAGGGGTCATTCTCAGGAAACGGTGTCATTTGTGTGCTGGGTGTGACTGTGACCTACTACTGATATAATAAACAGTAACGGTTTTGTTGTTTTTTAGCTGAATGTCCTATTTCAGTGGTTCTCAAACTGGGGTACGTGAGGTGACGGAGGGGGT
>NW_015770749.1:0-766 GCF_001515625.1 Sinocyclocheilus rhinocerous
TCTTTTGATGTCTGTGCTTTCTCAAAAGACACACTGTGGTGCTCTTTAGATGGTGGTGGAATAGATTCAATTTAGATATAAATGGAAGGTTGATCGCCCCATCTGTTAGCGCTGCTGTACTTTGTCCTTATCACCTCTCTCTGCTTTAATTTGGAGAGCAACACAGCTTTGTTATTTTGACATCGCACTGCTGTAATGCTGACAGCAGTGTTTGAATCATGGAGGCTTACAACTGAAGCAATTTGTCAAAAATACTGCAGGAATCCGAGCAAAATTCAGAAATGTTTTATGAAGGAAAACTACTAAATACTTTTTAAAAGTTAACGTGTCCTGTCCTAATGCATCATGTTTTGGTGATGTAATGCTGCATAGACTTTTGGGTCACTGTCAAGTTATTTGAGGGTGTACAGCAGCACACATGACCACCCTTAATAATCATAAAATGACAAATGGAACACACTACAGTCTTCACAGAAATGAGCAAGTGAATGTCTCTAAAACAGCAAAATACGCCATGAAACAGCACTCACAACCCATTCTACATCTGTAATCTGATGTTTTACCAAGTATATTCAATGAGAAAACTGTAGGACGGGACTTGACAGGTTGTGAAAGAAAGACACTTCAATTTTTATTATATAACATTTAATATTATAATATTTATTATTGAATAGCATTATTTTTGTATTGTTTATTTTATTTATTTATTTATTTTTTGTTTGGAATAATGTGCAACAGTAAACAATGTTAATTTATTTGTTTTTTC
>NW_015770750.1:0-766 GCF_001515625.1 Sinocyclocheilus rhinocerous
TCCATGGCAGAGTGGACAGCCACTGAGGTGTTAAAACTGATTGTTAGGCCCGGCATTATGATTCTCTGGTGTGTTTTGTGTTTATTCTTTCTGCTCTGTGGTGATGCCACCATCCATGCATGAAAATGCATAAGCATACAGTAAATGAGTAAAGACGCTTGGCTTTGTGGGGGGGGGTCAGACGCAGGACTGTCAGACACAATGCAAAGCATCACCTTCCTGATAAAGTCAGTGACAACAGCTTGTTAGTTATGAAGCAGAGGACACATCTAAACGGAAGGATAAGTAAAGTCCCAGTGATTGTGTTGTTGCTGTCAAGATCAGAAATAATTTCCAACCAGAATCACTGCAGTGAACAAGATTAAGACTCATATTTTTCTTTGATTCATTGGGTTATTCAAGCAGTAAAATGTCATTGCATAGCTGGGAATAATTTATGCGAGTTGTCTGAGCATGTACTTATAGAAAATCCAAAAATCCTCAAGCTATCTGGATTGCAAACAGGTCCAAATTCACTCTCTGAAAGCTCCAAATGAGAGTAAAACTTGGCTTTGGCAAATGAATAAAACAAACAAACAGTTGGTGGACAATTTTATTAGAAATGGCAATATTGCATGCTTTAAAACTGATAGTCCGCCCCTTGTGATGTAAGCTATTCAAATCAAAACAGTACAAACGGTAAAACCTTAGTCCCGACCCTCACCTATTCGAACAACTTTTATCTAAGATACTTAAATTCATTTTTCTCTAGAAATCCATGTTGACA
>NW_015770751.1:0-766 GCF_001515625.1 Sinocyclocheilus rhinocerous
TGTATGTGTTCTGAATATGTAAGTCATAGGTGACATGACTTTTTATAAACATTTTGGAGTGCTGGCGTACGGTTTTTACATTAAAAACCACTGTCATCACCGATCCCCACATTTAGCGTATTCAAGTTTGGACCATTTATGCCTCACGAAAAGGGGATTAAATTTGTTTGTGTGGGTTGACTGTAGGAGGTGTTTTTGTCTTTTGTTCTTGCACATTTTCCTCACACGTTTCTCTCGAATGCTGAATGTGTCCGTAATGATGGGATGCAGCAATCGACGAGGCGACCAAAAATACCACGTCTAATTATGCTTTCGTGATGAGTTTGGATGTTTTTTGGGGGTTTTACACAAAGATGTTTTTCAGTGTAAAGTGGCTCTGCAGTGATCAAAATGCATTAATATAATTTGATGAAATACTCCTTTCTCTGTTACTGAAAGATGCACATTATGGACAAACATTTTTGCAAGCTACTTAGCTAATGTAAAGATTAAGTACTACTAACATGCAACTAATTTTCTGCTTAGTTATTCGGTTAACCAACCCAGCCCTGATCAGACCACCTCCCGCATTTCTGCTGCTATTATTATTATTATAGTTTTATTTCTTATCATCTATTTTATTGTTATAATTAATATTATTATTATTTAGATTTTTATGTAATATAATATTTATTAATTAATTTTAAATCAGCTTTTATTTTTAGATTTTCCGTTTTAATTTCAATTGAACTTTTAGTAATTTAGTCATTATTTTTATTTATTTTTT
>NW_015770752.1:0-767 GCF_001515625.1 Sinocyclocheilus rhinocerous
TTGTTCATACTTCAGATTTGAGTAGTTTTGATTGCAGTCATTAGACGTTCCACAACTTCAGTTCCAAGAACTAAAGGTCGCAGTGGCCTTACAGGACAAGGTCTGCGGTGTCTCAAACACATGCGCTGATTTTACTTACTGCCATCCAGTGGAAGATCTTGTAATATATCTTTTTTTTTGTTACTGTGCAAAGATCCGTGGCTTTTTTTCAGAAGAGGCAGAACATAGAATATTACAAAATATAAGATTAAATAATGTGTAAATCACTAATTTTTCCTAAAGTAATGCAGTCCACTAGCAACAACGGCAGAAAAAAAAACAGGTTTGGCTGATTAGCCTGTCAATGCAATGATGTCAACCTATCATGCTCACAAACTGGCCTGAAATGGTAAAATTGGTGGAAATAGATGGACAAATTACAAAGAAAACAAGTTACACACGCAGACATCACCACTTTCAGTCATGTCCAAATTGAAACTACTTAAAATGATTAACTGTGAGGAGCGAGACGTTTTTAGCAAGCACACAACTTTCTTAAAATTTAAGATGAACATAATACACGCTGATTAGCAGTTGGTAGCAGCAAAAAAAAAGTATGTGCTTACTGTTTTATTGTAAATACATTTTAAGCAATGAGGGGGAAGAATTTTTTTTTTATTTTGATGTGTTTTTAAAAAAAATGCATATATCAATATTTTAAAAAATCTAAAAAATGATATATTAATATAAACAAAGAAATGTATAACTACAGTACACTTAATAGTACT
>NW_015770753.1:0-766 GCF_001515625.1 Sinocyclocheilus rhinocerous
TCACCATCACCTCGACCATGGCAAACTACAGAACACAAACACAACCACAGAAGCTAAACTTTAACTATGTGTTTTCTGTGAAATGATTCAAACTGCATTACATTCGTGCATGTGTAGTTTAATGTTTTCTCATGACAGTGAGATGAACAAAGTGAATGAACAGCTCGCATTTCATGAATTATAAATCACAGATGTTACAGTTTTAGCTTTAATCTGTTTTTAGTCATGATACAATCCTCATGAAAACATGTCCAGGTTCATTTCACCCCGAAACTAAAAGAAACAAATATATAAATAATATTTTGCATATAGAAAATGAAGTCTGTTGGGACCATTAAGGTTTCTTATTTATTTTTAGTTTTTCTGTAATTCCCATTATTTCCAATGATGGTTTTCATTAGATTCTCATACTATAATTTTTTATGTAAATTAGCATGAATTAAAGGCAAGTACACTACCATCATGCATGCATGCTTTACAGATTAAATAATGCATTTTCAATGTGTTTAAATGTTATGAAAATAATGCAAAATCAATGTATTTATTTATTTGCTTGTTTTGGTTTTTTCTGTAATTCACATTATTTCCAGTGATGGTTTTCATTAGATTCTCATGACTATAATACAATTTTTTTATGTAAATTAGCATAAATGAAAGGCAGTATACTACCATGATGTACACATACTTTACAATTTAAATAATATGTTTCAATATATTGCAGTTTTTTAAATACACTGAACAAAATTATAAACGCAACACTTTTGTT
>NW_015770754.1:0-766 GCF_001515625.1 Sinocyclocheilus rhinocerous
TGGATAAAAGCGTCTGCTAAATGATTAAATGTAAATGTAAATTATTCAAATATTTAATTTTATTTTAAATTCAGACTTTCTAGTCTTTAAGTGTACATTTAATATTAAATTACATTAAATATAATATAAAAAGATTTTTACGTTTTCTTACATTTTCTTTTAATTGTGTCTTTCTATCTATATGTGTTAATCTCATAGGTCCATGATACAGTGGCGTTGAGTTATGCTGGTTTGCATTTTAAGGAGGGAAACAACTGAAGAGTGCGAAGGAAGGGGGAAACACCTCAAGAAAGTGTGTACAGCCAAATCAACAACCCCAGTGTGACTGACCATAGCGTAGCTGAGTACAGAAGTGTATAGAATCTGTTAGACAGCTAATTTAACTTGTGCTACACTGGCTTTGTGTATTGATTCTTGTGATTTATTTACTAACTAGCTGTGTCTTTCTGCAAATTCCATTACTGCATCTAATTTTGTAACAAAATTGTGTACATACAACATATTTGAATTTACACAATTGTGATTACAGAAAAACATTTTTTATTCCCCCCACCATCCCTGCCCCACAAAATTCATTTAGCAATCCCTTTTAAATGGAACATAAAAAGTTGACATGGCACATTTATTCAAATTGTAGATTCTACTGAACAAACAATGTTGCATTGTCAAAGCATATACAGTACCTATACTGTAATTGCAGCAAATATGTTATATTAAAGAAATATGGTAATTTTTTCCTCTTTTTTTGACCAAGATGTTTCATTCT
>NW_015770755.1:0-766 GCF_001515625.1 Sinocyclocheilus rhinocerous
ATTATTAACCTCGAAATTTGGGCTTTATAAATGAATTAACATACGTTTAAAAGATATCTTTGATTTCATAGAGTCGATGTGGTATAGTATTTGTATCTGTCTCGGGTGAGAACTAATGCCAAACGGTTTGAAGGGGATTTTTAAACGGGGATTTTTACTTTTGCAGTCTACACGTTTTATGTCTAATATTACGTATCACGCGATCATTCTATGTCTCAAATATTTATATATTTCTCTTTTTTGTAACTTTTTTTTTGCATGTTTTTATACTCAATTACTGTAAACATAGCAATATGCAACTGCAAGCAGCCTCACTAAATAGATACTTTTTTATTAGTGTTACTGAGTATGTACGCAAATACATACTAATATGAACACTATAATATAAATTGAGTCATTTTTTCTGTTGAAACACATGAGTAACCTACTTAGAGGATTAGTTCACTCAAAAATAAATATTGTGTCATAATTTACTCACCCTCATGTTGATTTAAACTGCCCTCTGTGGAACACAAAATGAGATGTTAGGTAGAACAGTTGGGACTGACAGTCTCAGTCACCATTCACTTCTATTGCATCGTTATTCCATACAATGAAAGTGAATGGAGACTGCTGAAGTGTCCTTTTGTGTTTCATGGAAGAAAGTCGTTAGGGTCACTACCAGGGTGCGAACTAAGGGGGAGCTAGGGGGAGCCATGGGCTCCCCTGAAAACGTGATTTTTGAAATTTTGGGGGGGTCTCAAAAAATATTGACAATGTGTTATTT
>NW_015770756.1:0-766 GCF_001515625.1 Sinocyclocheilus rhinocerous
TCTTTGTGGAACCAAAAATGGTTCTTCTATGGCATTGCTGTGAAGCAACTTTTAAGCACCTTTATTTTTAAGAGTGTTAATAGAGAAAGAAATATACATTTTTATATAGAAATAAAGATGAGAATGAAAATGTATAAACTGATTGTTAAAAATGGTCTATTATCAGTTGTACTGTAGTAGTGTAAACACTGTTCCTCAACTGCAAATCTGTAAAGTAAAACTGTAACATTCACTCTCTTTTTTTCATCAGCTTTTGGCATGTTAACTATACCATCCTGTCTTTTGAATATTCAATCTAGAAAAGCAACCAACTTCTGTTTATCAGAAGAGACTTTGAAGAATCTAATCATGTGAGGTCAAGCTGCAAAAGCAGCAAAAAAGTGGTGTCAGTGCAGGCTTACGGAACTCCACAACAGTACATTGATGGCCTTACAAATTGCAATCCTCTGTGAAATAAACTAAATTATACGGTTTGCCTCAGTCTTTCTGATTGTAAGCTTATAAACAAGACACGTTTTTGTTCTCCAGGGGATAAAAACAGCTCTTACCTTCCTGAGATGTGAGGGGTGGAATGTGATGCGAGTGCGACTAGAACAGATTCTGACTGTTCATCTTAGGTACTATTTGATAGTGTAACTCAGATCTTTTTATTTATTTTTTAATATTGTAATATTTTTTAAAATTCACATTTGTACCATTTAATTTAATTTTTTTTATTTTTTAAGTATGTATATTTAACCTCTTAAATATGTATATTTAATTTAGT
>NW_015770757.1:0-765 GCF_001515625.1 Sinocyclocheilus rhinocerous
TTCTGACGGCACCCATTCACTGCAGAGGATCCATTGGTGGGCAAGAGATGCAATGTTAAATTTTTCCAAATTTGTTCTGATGATAAAAGAAACTCATCTACATCTTGGGCGGCCAGAGGGTGGGTAACTTTTAAGCAAATTTTCATTTTTAGGTGAATCACTCCTTTAATTTAAATCAAACTATTAATAATTTCTGTAAACATGCATTTTTTATATGGTTCTATCCACTTGCAGACATCATTGGAGATGTATCTGAACTTTTCTGATTATTCTCCAGTAATTTAGCATATATTATTATTAATTTGACACAAAAACAGCTTGTGAGAATAGGTTTTGGACACCACACTGTTTACAGAGCAAAGAAAATAAATGCTAATACTCAGTTGTACTGTACATTAACTTTATAGCATTATAATCTCCCTTATCTATGTCAACTATTGAACATTATGCACTATTAAAATTCAGTCTGACAAGCCTTCAATTACATTTGCAGTTCAAACCCTATATTACCCAGAGAACCAACCCGTCACTGCTTTAAAAAGGGGTTTCTTTGAACACCTGCCACAAAGTTCACTGCATCTTTGATCTTCTCAGTGCAGTATAGATAATCTGCCAATAGCTTGCCTTTCTAAATCAGAGCCTGTTTGCACGAATCCATGCTCATTTCAATTAAGCTATAGTGTTTATATCCTGCAGGCCTGCTTCATTGGCCCATACCCTGAATCAATATGTTCTCACTTCAGGAAACACATTTTTCACAGCATA
>NW_015770758.1:0-767 GCF_001515625.1 Sinocyclocheilus rhinocerous
AAAAAAAGGCTGTAAAAGGTAGAAGTACATTGTGTTTGACGGATTGTACTGTTGTTTGACAAAATGACAATTGTTCATCTGACAAAACGTATTTCCAAAAAACTTCCAGCAGACAAAAATCTCCATAAAAGTTATTATCTAGGACCTTTATACAGTGCGTGCCATTGTAAAGCCATTAAATCTATCCCTCACATCCTTACATAAAATCAATATGCCCTCTACCCATATTAATCAACCAATAATCTGAATATTAACATCACGGAATGACAGAAACGATTAAAAGACGATTCCTGTTCCATCCGATTTTGTTGTCGTGTTAGTGCAGTTACTTGATTTGCATACTTTTAGCACAACGGATTCTGAAACAACACAGAAAGTGTGAATCAACTGCATTACTTATTGAATTCTCCCCTCAGAATCAGGATTTCTCTTTATACAGTTTACTTTATTATAGCAAACTAATCCACATGGGTAATGCGGTTCAAACTGGAACAGGAAAACCTGAGTTCAGCTTTAATATAAACAGTTTAGACACTTAAAATAACCCCACATCATTTCTGTTGATGAAGCCGTACTATAATCAGAGCTATTTAATGTGATCATCAGAGGCTTCACATACAAAAAAGGCTTTAGACTTCAAAGCCGCAATATTGTTTTAACACCAACAGCGTAATTGTGCCTGGGCTAAAGCACATTTCCCTCTGCAGACAAATCAGCAAATAGCCTGCAACTCAGTCAGAGATCTTGTCTCTAGTGGAAAACAAAAA
>NW_015770759.1:0-767 GCF_001515625.1 Sinocyclocheilus rhinocerous
AACATCACCAGACTGACAGCTCTGAACAATGTTCCTGAGGATCTTCAGTGGCTGTAGAACTGAAGGGGCCTCTTCACCCTTGCTGACCAATAGCTAGACAGATCAGTCAGTCTTTAAACACCAAATCACACTCACTTACCAAGTTCAAATGTCTTGTGGCATTTAACAGAACATTACCTGGTTTTTGGTTACAAGCAACCTGGTTTTTAACCTCTGAAGGATGGAAGTGTTTACAGGGCCCTGTTCATTTATTTCAATCAATCGTTGCCACTCATAATCACTGTCGATATCTTGTTCCTTGATGTTACATTTAATGGGAGAAACGTGTGACAGTTCTGATATTAGCAGTTTGCTGCAATTAAATTCACATTATAAATATTATTATAAATTATTACAATAACAACCTCACTGTCCATCCTGACAGAAGCCAGACTGGTCCGTGCATGTCCAGGGCGCTTCAGAACATGCCGGGGTCCCACTACAACCGAAGGGAACTCCCTCTCATAGTCTCTACTGATCTGGCCTTTATGTGGAGCTGAGCGCACTCTAAAAATAAAAGGCTACATGGGGATGTTGTTGTTGTATTACAGTATTTATTGCCATATCAGCATCATAGGCTATTTCATGGCAGACACAGATTCAACATTCAACAAACTATATAATACATATATTTTATAAAATTCAATTGAGGAAAAAACACTAAACAAATTTGTATATACCAATTAATAAAACAATTATTTAAATATACTTGCGATAAACAGTTTTTT
>NW_015770760.1:0-767 GCF_001515625.1 Sinocyclocheilus rhinocerous
AACTGAAATATAAATTACACCCAAAGAAAAAATAGTAATGACAAAAGCACAAAATTACTAAATTATTAAAAATAAATAAAAAAAAAACATGAACTGAAATAAAATGAAATATTTTCATTTAGTTTAAGCAGTCTAAATAAACTAAAGCTAAAAACTGAAATATAATAAAAACTATAAAAAAAAATCTAATAAAAATGACATAAGCACAAACATTACTAAAACTTTAACTTAAAATGAAAGTATAAAAATAAAAGCCAATTCAAAATGTTAATAAAAACTATAAATAATGCTAAAATAACACTGGATCCCAAAGCATTGTGGGATTTCCTTCTCCATGCACAGACTGTTTGTCTTTAGATATAATATAGATATTAGCTGAACTGCATGTAAATACTCAGAAAAGGGACATTTGATCCTATTTACGTCTGCAGCTCAGTTTCCATCTCAAGAGTTTGTGAAGCTTGAACAGTGAAAAAGCAGAAATGTCAAAGTTTTTGCTCATTAGGAAATATTAAATATAAACCACATTTGTTCAGAAGTCAGAATCAGACTGAAAAATCTCCCAGCACGGACCTCGAGCGTGAAGACTTTCATCCAAACGGTTCGACCCAGTTCAACGTTTCCTCTCCTGTACAGTAAATACCGAAGGAGGCTGTAAAACGTCTCGGACTCTGATGTCTTTGGCTCGATTTAATCTTAGCTCTCATTCCTTTGGTGCTTGGGAAGGTTTCGTCCCACATCTACACGTCTTTCCTGTTTAAACATCT
>NW_015770761.1:0-767 GCF_001515625.1 Sinocyclocheilus rhinocerous
CTCCCATTATGCATGCCTGTCACTATGCATCAGGCTACAATCAATACTGTGTGTGTTTGGTTGTTTGTGAGTGAGATTATTATGTGCAAGTATGCATGCATGCATTTGTGGGTGTGGGTTTGTTTGTGAGTGTGTGCATACACATAGACACTACTTTATCATTGCACAAAAGAGCAACAGATGACTACTTCATTCAGTGGGAATGACCCAAGATTCAGTATGATGTCATCCACCTACAGGTGGATATTATTCCAGCAGAGTGCACCGAGCCAAGCTTGCAAAGGCAGAAAACGTGTGTGTGTCTTTGTCTGAGTGTGTGAGTCAGAGCATGTGAGTGTGTCAAGACCATTCTAGCCGGCAGATGGACACCCGGAAGGGCTTCATCTCTGGCCTCATTGGCTGCTCACATCACAGGCATGCTGGGATATAAACACACCTGAGCCAAGTTTCTCTCCCTCAGACTGCTGCGAGAACAATTGTTGTTCTGCAAACCACGTTTTTGTGTCAGTATTAGTATTTCTAATGCGTGCGCTTCATAGAATAACAACAAATAAACCCAGTAATCCAGTTTGATTTCTCGTCTGAGGTTCATGTACATAATAAGCTCTAATCACAGATCAGTAGGATAAATAAAAAACCTAGAAATACCCAGGCATATGGTGTTTGCCCCATGTTTATTAGACTGGATCTGCTTGCCTATAATTCTCCTGGAGTTTACAGCCCCTTGTTTTGCCTCCCAGACTTATTGTTGAGTATGGAAAGCCTGG
>NW_015770762.1:0-764 GCF_001515625.1 Sinocyclocheilus rhinocerous
CCACGACATTCTAATTTATTGAGATGCACCTGTATATATAAATTAGCCATTAAGAATGTTTTCTTCTACTATTTATTGATAAATGAAAGCCTGGCTATATGGTATTGTTGTGTGCAGAATGAAACTGCATGCAATAAACTAATACATTTGATTATATTAAACCTATTTCATTTTTTATAACACTTTACAATAGGTCCTGTGTGTTAAAATTAGTTAATACAATAGCTAACATGAAATAACAATGAACAATATTTGTAAAGCAATTATTAATCTTGATTTGATTCTTTGTTTATTTCTACAAATGCTAGTAAGTTATAACATTTTAAATGCATTAATAATGGACATGAATTAACAAAAAAACAATAGTATAATTATAAACTAACATTTACCAAGATAAATTCTAGGACAAAATGTAAATTGATAGTACATGATCCCTAATGCATTAACTAATGTTAACGAATTGAACCTTATTGTAAAGCATTAGCCATTTTTCTCACACGATATCACACTGAATATGACTTTTTAAAATGAAATAAAAAAATGGAATTTAACTGTTAACATTTTTAAAAGCAGCTACAGTGATGGCATTAACTCAGATGTCAGGTTAAAAGGCCATCAGTGACCTCTCTATTATTAAGACAATTTCCTTTCACAGAAAGTAAAAAACAACAAAGAGTGGAAAAGTAGGCACCAGACACAGCGATCCATCAGTTCTTACACACAAATCATCTATCTTTGTGTTTGTGGTCAGTGGCATGTCCAAT
>NW_015770763.1:0-767 GCF_001515625.1 Sinocyclocheilus rhinocerous
CTTTTTGTGAAGATCCAGTGCAGTGGTTTGAAGAGTGCAGTTTTATTTGGAGCCTTGATGTGGAACATATTGAAGTTTTTTAAATCTTTTTTTATATGTTTTAAATATGCTAGTTTACATCCCAAACACGAAGCATGATTTGTTATTTGCTGTTGGAATAAATTGCAAATATTTACTTTTTATTATAGTATTTTTTTTCCTTAAAGGGTTTTTTTTTTAAAGAATGGCATGGACTTATATTTTATTAAATACATTAATAGTTATACAGTAAATGGCATTATGTAGTAATTTTCCTAAAAGAATGAAAAGCACATTCATTTTTTTATTAATTTTATAATAAATACAAGGTTCATTATAAGTAAATATTATGGTTTGTATTTGTATTTATTTATTTATTAGAGTAAATTATATATATATATTTATGGATATGTATTATTGATTTATTGATCTATTACAATAAATTGCATTTATTTATAGTATTTTTCTTAAATGATTCTGAAAATAATAACATTGAATTATTTGTTTATTTAATTTTAATTATAATAGTATAAATACATATTTGTGTTATTTTTATTATTTATTTACAGTGAGTTGCAAATATTTAATTGCCGTTTATTTTTTTCTTAAAGGGTTTTTAAAAGAATGATATGGACTTGTATGTTTTTATATGTATGATATTATGTTATATATAAATATCATATTTATTTATTTTTATTTCATTATATTTCTATAATGATTACAGTAAATATTTAATTGTTATATATATA
>NW_015770764.1:0-767 GCF_001515625.1 Sinocyclocheilus rhinocerous
CAATAATCCACACGTATCCAAATCTGTTCTGAATTTAAATTTTTGGGTGAACTATTCCTTTAATACTTTGTTCAATGCCTTATATAAGAATAAAGCTATATGTATCTTGGAGACACAGAGCTCTGATAACTAAAACTAAGTTACAGTGTAACTCTCTGTATTTTTTTCATTTAAAGTCTGACTGAAGGTTAATATGTATTCTTGAAGTGGCACAAGCACAGAGAAGTTCTCGTCAGGACCAGCCTATGTGTGACACATTCATCAGCTTGCTGCTAAAATGATTTCATGGACAGAGGTGTGGGTTATCGGCACAGTCATCTCGCCTGTATCAGTGCCTGGGAATTGAATTTTAGAAATCATATACCATTTTTGATCTCTTTAGTCCTTACCATTGGTTCATGATCGGTATGGGAGAAGACACGGACATGTGTAGCATATGGTTTTCACTCACAGTTAACAATCTATTAATGCATCATTGCTTCTTATTTGCTTAACTCGACATAGTGTCATCCCCTTGTCATTTTGCACCATGAACATGTGCATCATATAAAGAAACAGCCACAGTGACTCATAAATTGTGTTGGCTGCATCACGATGAGGCCCACCGTTGAACACTGAAGTATGAGTCTGAGATTGATGCATCATATGGGACAATTACATAAGTCACTCAACATTCCTCTCAGTTGTAAAGGAATGTTTTGCATTCAAAATTTAAGCTCTATGATTGTTACGGTCTCTGGTAGATAAGACTCACGAAGAGCAGAGAA
>NW_015770765.1:0-767 GCF_001515625.1 Sinocyclocheilus rhinocerous
AATTAATCTATTATCTTCCTGTGCAGCTGCCATGTACTGATACAAGGTGGCTGACAAGTCCTCTCCCGCCATTGTAGTGCCGTGACATTTGGCCATTCAGTTCAGCATGCTGACATGGGCAAGAACTGCGAGTCACTAAATTAACGGCGAGATGAGAGCAAAGGAGCAATCGGAGGCCAAGCGGGACAGTAGGATAAATTTCTGCTTTCTATTTAAAGGCCTGACCTCAGCACCTTGCTGCAAAAGCTGGCTGTGTTACAGGAGAAGGTTAAAAACACCAAAAAGTGCTTGAGACAGTGCTGGGGGGAGTAGCAATGCTACTAACTTCATTTTTAGTAGCGTGAATGTATTTCAGCTGTTTTCAAATCAGTGTTGTTTTTTTCCAATAACAAGGTATTATTCACGTCCAGCAGGAAAAAGATAAAATGATTGACATTATACAGTAAAATAAATGTAGAGATGAAGCCAAGAAAATAAGGAAGAGTAAATAATAAGAACAAAATAATTAGAGAGAGACTTGAAATTCTCTCTACTTCATGTATTGATTCATTTTATTGAATCAGTTCATGTTATGTAAATCAAGCTGTTTTTACTATTTGTGGATAGCTTGACTCTCAAAAACCATCTGAATGAACTGATTCACTAGAATGATTCACTGCTAATTTGAGGCCTTGCGTAGAGCTTTTTTTAGTGAAACAGTTTGTAACAATTACTGTAATACTGTTGTTGATCACTTGATGTGTTTTCTAGTTTTACTAGTTGTATTT